>NC_063255.1:1012162-1031687 GCF_020740725.1 Corvus hawaiiensis | reverse complement strand
TAGCCTTAAAACCAGCCCCAAAGGCTCCTGAAATGGCCCTAAAATAACCCGAAAAACAGAGATATGAACCCTAGGAATTGTAATAAAACAGCCTGAAAAGCATCCCAAAAAAGAAGAGGTAGGAACCCTAGGAACTGAAATCAAACAGCCCTAAAGTGGCCCTAAAATAGCCTGAAAAGCATCCCAAAAAATATCGATATTAACCCTAAACAGCCCTAAAAGCAGCCCCAAAGGTTTCTTTAATAGCCCTAAAGCATCCCAAAAAAAAAAATAAAGCTATTAACCCGGTGAATTGAAATCAAACAGCCCTAAAGTGGCCCTAAAACCAGCCCCAAAGGTTCCTTAAACAAGCCTAAAACAGCCCTAAAAGCATCCAAAACCCAGAGATTTTAACCCTAGGGACTGAAATGAACCTGCCCTAAAGTGGCCCGAAAAACAACCCAAAAACCAGATATTAACCCTAAGAATTGAAATAAAACAGCCCTAAACCACCCCGAAAGGTTCCTTAAATACCCCTAAAACCAGACCTAAAGGATCCCAAAACACAGAGATATGAACCCTAGGAACTGAAATCAAACAGCCCTTAAACAATCCCTGGACCCAGCCCAAAATTATCCTAAAAAACCCCTTAAACTATCCCTAAAAACCAGCCCTAAATGATCCCTAAAAACCCTTAAATAATCCCTAAAACCAGCCCTAAAAGAGCTGTAAAACTTCTTAAATAATCCCTAAAAACCAGCCCTAAATGATCCCTTAAAAATCCTTGCATTATCCCTAAAACCCAGCCCTAACTGATCCCTAAAACTCCTTCAATAATCCCTAAAAACCAGCCCTAACTGATCCCTAAAACTCCTTCAATAATCCCTAAAAACCCAGCCCTAACTGATCCCTAAAACTCCTTCAATAATCCCTAAAAACCAGCCCTAACTGATCCCTAAACTCCTTCAATAATCCCTAAAAACCCAGCCCTAACTGATCCCTAAAACTCCTTCAATAATCCCTAAAAACCCAGCCCTAACTGATCCCTAAAACTCCTTCAATAATCCCTAAAACCAGCCCTAAAAGAGCCTTAAAAACCCTTAAACCCAGCCCTAAAGTATCCCAAAACACCAGAACATCCCGAAAACACGGCTACGGAAACAGCAACGCCGAGGAACATCCCGAAAAACCGGGATCCACCCCAACATCCGCAATTCCCAGCAGAGCCCCACGGAAGGAGCCCTACAAGCAATCCATCAGTGAAACATCCCGAAAATAAAGACGGATTCCATCACCAAGCCGGGAATTTTGACCCCATCCCACCCAATCCCTGCAGCTGGAGGGGGAACAAGGAATTCCTTGGAATATCGGCTCCAGCCGCTCCCTCGAAGGGACGGCAGCTCCCAGGGGTTCCCAGCTTCCCATGGGGATCCTCGTGGGGAAACCGGGATGGGCGGGAGCTTCCATTGGGGTGGGAAAACTGGGACTGGAAGGGTTTGTCCCATTCCTCACCGGGATACCGGGATTGGAAGGGTTCCTCACTGGGATAACTGGGATTGGAAGGGTTTGTCCCATTCCTCACTGGGATAACCGGGATTGGAAGGGTTCCTCACTGGGATAACCGGGATTGGAAGGGTTTGTCCTGCTCCTCACTGGGATAACCGAGATTGGAAGGGTTCCTCACTGGATAACTGGGATTGGAAGGGTTTGTCCCGCTCCTCACCGGGATAACCGGGATTGGAAGGGTTCCTCACTGGGATAACCGGGATTGGAAGGGTTTGTCCCGCTCCTCACTGGGATAACCGGGATTGGAAGGGTTCCTCACTGGGATAACTGGGATTGGAAGGGTTTGTCCCGCTCCTCACCAGGATAACCGGGATTGGAAGGGTTCCTCACTGGGATAACTGGGATTGGAAGGGTTTGTCCTGCTCCTCACTGGGATAACCGGGATTGGAAGGGTTCCTCACTGGGATAACTGGGACTGGAAGGGTTTGTCCCGCTCCTCACTGGGATAACCGGGATTGGAAGGGTTCCTCACTGGGATAACTGGGACTGGAAGGGTTTGTCCTGCTCCTCACTGGGATAACCGGGATTGGAAGGGTTCCTCACTGGGATAACGGGGATTGGAAGGATGAGGCTGTCGAGCTCACAAGGTCATGTTTGGAATGGCGAATCCAAAGAATTCCCAAAGGTTCCGGGTCAACGGGTGCCAAAACCGGCCGAAAGGGATGGAAAACCCTTCTCAATGCCAGAGCTCCCAGAATTCCTGTCAGTTACACCGGGAATATTCTCGCCCTCACCTCTTCCCAATGCCAGGTTTCGACTGGATACGGAGGAGAAGGAAAAGAGGGAGAAGGAGGACAGGGAATGGATCCCTGCTTTCCCACTAAGAATTCCAGGATGGAAACTTTGGGAAGAGCAGCACCCAGGGAGCTGTGAGCGCTCTCCTTGCTCGGCTCTCCCCATGGATGCCGAGATTCCAGCCCCAAATTCCCCTGGCTCACAGGAAAATGCCAGAACTCCTCCAAGTCCAGGGCCTTGGATAATGCCATCCTTGGGCTGTTCCGAACCCCGCTGCGGGGCTTGGAATGCCCAGATGGGAGGAATTCCGGAATCCCAGGCAGAGCTGTCCCAGCAGCCTTTCCCAACTTCTCTGCCACTTCCCAATTCCTCTCCTTCATCTGTTCTATCTGGAAATGGGAATGGGAACGGGAATGGCGAGGCAGGATCAACCCACCCCAACATTCCTGAATTTTGGGAGAGGCGCTGGCTCAATGTATGGAAGCTCCAGCTCCATAAATCAAGCCAAGGCTTCGCCCAGCCAGAGCCAGGAATTCTCCTAGAACATTCCCGATGGGAAAGGACGGGAAGCGCATTTAAGGCTCCCTTCATACACGTTCCCAGGGCACGGGGGGGGTGGTTATGGATCGGGAGATTCCCACTCTGGAAGCATCCGAGTCCTCGGTGTCGATGCTGTGCCATGGATCAGAGGCTGCCGGAGAACGATTCGCTATTCCGGCCTTCAGGAAAAGCCAATCCCACTGGGATGAACCCAATCCCGCCAGGGTATTTGGGAAAGGCCGCCCCCATTCCCGGAGGGATTTCAAGCCCTGTGGATGTGGCACCTGGGGACACGGATTGGTCTGGAACCGCCTCGCATCCTAAAGGACTCCACCATTCCACGCGGGTTCTTTCCGTCCATACCGAGGACGGAAGGAGATCTCCCAATAAATCCAGCACAGCCACTTCCTGGGATTTTCCAGGAGCATTCCCTGTTCTTTGGGAGCTCCAGAAAATCCCCAATCCCATCAAAATCCATCTGCCATTAAAAGCAGCAATTTCAGGCCCTCACAGCCATGGCCCAAACCAAGAGGCGCTTCCAGAACTCCGCGGAATCCCGGCAACCCAGCCAAAATCCCAGTTTTCTGCCGGGAGCGGTGTCCAGGAGCTGCTTCCAGGCTGGAAGGGCCCCGGGAGGACGCCGGGGCACGCGGCGCCGCAGGGCACGCGGCGTTCCCGGCCTGCTTGTCGGGAGCAATTCCCTCTGCCCTCGCAATGCCCCGGCTTCCCGGAGCGGCTCTTCCCAAAAACCATTCCCGAAACGTGGAGCAGAAGCCGAGGGCCGGGTGGTGTGGGAGGGGGGAAGAGCTCCGGGCCGCTTCCCGGTGGAGGGCGGCGCGGCGGGGAAGGGGTTAACAGACATATGCTGCATAATTAGGAGATGCATTAATGATTATGAATAGGAAAGCGCTCGGCGGAAGGCAAAAAAAACCCCGGGAAGAGGGACAGGCACCCCTTTTCCTGGGATATTTTTGGTTTTCCGCGGGATCCGGGATGGCCGGGGAGAATTCCCGCTCCTCGGAACGGCGCCGCCGCTTCCAAGGGTAGCTCAAATTGGAATCTTTCATCCACCATCCATCAAACCCGGGCTGGAGATTTTGACAAACATTAAACACAGTAAGGAGGCAATTATGTATGCATGATTTAATCTGCAACTCATTAATATGCAAATGTATTCATATGTTAGTTACTAAATTAAAAATGCAAAGAAGCCCTTATGGTGATTCTCCAAATTTTTGCACAAACAGAACATTCCAAACGGGAGCAAAACGGGAAGTTTTGGGGGGAAACCTGCGGATTCCGGGAAATCTTTGGGAACCTGTTGCAACGGAGACGGCTCCGAAATATTCCCTTTCATGGCGAGGGAATGGGAAAATTGGGAATGAGACCAGAATCTCGGGAAGTCTTGGGAGATGTGCACTAATTATCCGACCGGCTGCATTCCGGAGCCGGCAACCGAAACCCGCCTGGTCATTTTTGAGGGATTGTGCTCCTTTTTGGGAACGGCTCTGTGCCCATCCCAAGGCTCTCTGAACTCCCTTCCGCCCCCCCTGGAATGGCAGGGATGCAACCCCCCCCCTCTGCCGGCACCCGAGCGGCTCCAGTGTTTAGGGAATCTTCTGGAAAGGTGGGAAAATCCAAGGGCTGAGGGCGGCCACAAAGTGCCTTTCATTCCCTCCCAGCTGCGCTTCCCAGCAGAACAGCCGTGCCAATGGAAGCAGCCATTTCACCGGGAATATCGCCCCAGCTCCCATCCGGAGCAGCTCCCACCCCCAGCAGGGAAGGCAAATAATTCGGGATGTTGTGAAGATCCCTGTCAGCCCCATTTCCATGGATAAGTCACTTCTGTCCCCACACGGCTCTGAGGCTGATCCCGGAAGCCGGGACCGAGCCGGGAGAGCCTTGGGAAGCTCCCAGGAGCCCCGAGCCGGGCTGGAATGCAGCCGGGCAGCCCGGAAGGGAATGGGGCCTCAGGCTCCCTCCGGAGCAGCGCTATCCCGCAATCCGTGTGGGATTGCCCATGGAAAGTGCCCAGGGCCAGGCCGGACGGGGCCTGGAGCACCCTGGGATAGCGGAAGGTGTCCCTGCCCCCAGGAGGATCTTTGAAATCCCTTCCGACCCAAACCGTCCTGGGAGCCTGCGATTCCATGCCGTGATTCCAGGATCCCTCCGGAGAGGAACTCCTTCGTGATTCCTGGATTCCGAGCGCTTCGAGGACCGGGAAAGAGCATCCACTGCTCCGATTTGCCCGATTTCAGCGGGAAAAGCGGGGAGCCAAAGGGAAAACCAACAGCAAGGGGCCCAGCTGTTGGGATTTAAATGGAATTTCGGAAGCGATTCCGGATTTTTGGGTAGGCCGGGCCTGAAGCATCGCTGTTCCCGAATAAATTATCCCGCGTTCCACGGGATTTGTTCTTTTTACTGTCACAGGAAGCACATGTTGGAGGCAATCTGTTTCCTCATCCCAGCGCTTCCCTGGCTGCTCGGGAAGAAAAAACTCCCGGCACACTTTCCCCCGAGGAAGCAAGAGGTGATCATAAATATCCCGAAATAGCATCCGGCACATCCCGGCGCCGTTCACACTTCCCCAATGCCAAGGGAGGACTCGAAAAAAAATAATCCTAACAGATGCTCCGGGGTCAGCGAGGGAAGCGCGTGCTTCCCGCAAAAACACCCTCCGCAGAATCCCAAATGAACCGGGAAAGGCCGCCCGTGCCGGAGGGGCTCGGGAGAGCACCGGGAAAACGCACCGGGAATTGGGGCAGAGACGCTCCGGCAGCTGGGAACGGGATGGAGAGGGGGAATGGGATGGGGAGGGAATGGGATGGAGAGAGGGAATGGGATGGGGAGGGAATGGGATGGAGAGGGGGAATGGGATGGAGAGGGGGAATGGGATGGAGAGGGGGAATGGGATGGAGAGGGGGAATGGGATGGAGAAGGGGAATGGGATGGAGAGAGAATGGGATGGAGAGGGGGAATGGGATGGAGAAGGGGAATGGGATGGAGAGAGAATGGGATGGAGAGGGGGAATGGGATGGAGAGGGGGAATGGGATGGAGAGAGAATGGGATGGAGAGGGGGAATGGGATGGAGAGGGGAATGGGATGGAGAGGGGGAAGGGGATGGAGAGGGGGAAGGGGATGGAGAGGGGGAAGGGGATGGAGAGGGGGAAGGGGATGGGGAGGGAATGGGATGGAGAGGGGGAATGGGATGGAGAGGGGGAATGGGATGGAGAGAGAATGGGATGGAGAGGGGGAATGGGATGGAGAGGGGGAATGGGATGGGGAGGGAATGGGATGGAGAGGGGGAATGGGATGGAGAGAGAATGGGATGGAGAGGGGGAATGGGATGGAGAGGGAATGGGATGGAGAGGGGGAATGGGATGGGGAGGGGGAATGGGATGGAGAGGGGGAATGGGATGGGGAGGGGGAATGGGATGGAGAGAGAATGGGATGGAGAGGGGGAATGGGATGGAGAGGGGGAATGGGATGGGGAGGGAATGGGATGGAGAGGGGGAATGGGATGGAGAGAGAATGGGATGGAGAGGGGGAATGGGATGGAGAGGGAATGGGATGGGGAGGGGGAATGGGATGGGGAGGGGGAATGGGATGGAGAGGGGGAATGGGATGGGGAGGGGGAATGGGATGGGGAGGGGGAATGGGATGGGGAGGGAATGGGATGGAGAGGGGGAATGGGATGGAGAGGGGGAATGGGAGCAGCTCCAGTTCCCATCCTGCTCCTGCCCCTAATCCTGCTTCTAATCCTAGTTCTGTTCCTGGTCCTAATCCCAGTCTGAATCCCAGTTCTGCTCCTGCTTCCAACTCCCATTCTGCTCCTGGTGCTAATCCTGGTCCTAATTCCAGTTCTGCTCCTGCTCCTGCTCCTAATCCTCATCCCGGTTCAGCTCCCACTCCCGGTGTGGCTCCCGCTTCCAGGCCGCTCCCAGTCCCGTTCCCAGCTCTGCTCCCGTTCCTGCAAACCTTCCCCAAAATTCCCGAATGAGCAAAGCCCCTCTGGCTGCGGGGAGACCTCGGAGCCTTCTCCAGAGCCTGAAGGGGCTCCAGGAGAGCTGGGGAGGGGCGGGACACAGGGAATGGCTTCCCACTGGGAAAGAGCAGGGATGGGTGGGATACTGGGAAGGGCTTCTCTGTTCCAGGGTAATTCCTTCCTCAGCATCCCGCTCTCCCACCCTGATCCCAGCATGTCCGATCCGTCCTGAAAGGGAAGGAAACCTTCAAGGAATCCATTGATTGGGATCCAGTCAATCAGGAGCCGTCCTATCCCAAATCCATGGGAAAAGCCTGAGCTGAGGTAGGAATTAATATCCTTCATGAAGCACGGGGCTCTCCACTCGGGAAACTCAGCGTAATTCCCGAAGGAAAATGGGATTATCAAGAACCGGAGCAATAAATCATGGAAAACTGGGGATGGGATTCCTATGGATTGCAAGCATTCTTAATTGGACTTAATTAATATTTCTTTCTAGCAAAGAGATTTCCTGGACCCCTCTTTCATCCCAAGGAACCAACCCCATTCCCACTGAGCTGCTTTCCCTCCAAATTTCCAAGAACTTCCTTAAAAGCATTCCCGAGAAGCTGCCGGCTGGCATTCTGCAGGAATTTTTTGGGCAAGTCCTTCCTGAAAGCTCGTGCACTTCCCATGGCGCGCTGAAGAGGGAGTCTCTGTCCCAGCTAAACCAAATCCCACTAATCCCTCGCCGCAAAAACTCCGGGATTACAGGCAGACGGATTTCTTGGGAATCCACAGTACTCCACTATCCCAAAGTGGGTCAGTTTCCCAGGAAAACCCACCCATCCACTGGAGCATCCCCATCCCTTCCCAGGGGCTTTTCCTCGCTGCAGCCATCCCGTGCCTTCGAATTCCCTAAATTGCTGTAACTGGAATTTCCAGACCTTTTCATCTCCCTTAAAATGACTCCACTGGGAGGGGCCTCCAGGCTTTCCCTCCCGTTTTCCCTCTTTTCCTTGGATCTGTCCCCAGGAAGTCCCAAGGACACTTCACCCCATCCCGGTGCTCCTCAAGGACTGGGATCGCCCCCCCCGCCCCCTCCCTTGGCTGGATTTTAGGGAAAGGGCAGCTCTGGAGCAGGATTCCCGGGGAAGCGGTCACGGCACCGGAGCTCAGGGAGCAGCAGCTGGACGACGCCCACGGCGGGATTTGGGGACTGTGGGATTGTCCTGGCAGGGCCGGGAGCTGGATCCCTGAGGATCCTTTCCACGACTCTCGGGAAGCTCCCAGCAGAACCAGCATGGAGCAACACTCCCCAAAACGCTGAGCAGTTCGGGCTGGAGGATCCGGGAGCAGCGATCCCACGCCTCCCTCCCGGGAACGCGCCGGATAAAGCCGATCCCAGCACCCGGAGCGCTCCCAGGGAGAGCGGGGAAAGCGGGAAAACCGCCCGGGGGCTGAGGGACACATCCACAGCAAGTTTGGGATCCGACGCGGGGATTGCAGCGAATCCTGGCCTGGCATCCCTCCCCGAATCCACCTGGAATTCCGGATTTTCCGGCCAGTTGCTTCCATTGTTTACTGCGCTCGTTTATTCCCGCTGATCCTTGGAATTGCCACGACCCAGCGCCGAAGGAGTCCCCGAGAACCGCCGCGTTCCACTCTGTGCTCCCGGCACAAACCCCACCCTCCACATCCCCCTTTCCCCAGAAACCTGGGAATATTCCCACCCCGTCCACCGAGGACGCCCGTCCATTCCTGTCTCCAAACGAAATCCCACATTCCAGAGGTGATTCCAGGATCTAGGAAGAACAAACACCCCAACCCCCTCTATTTGCACTTAAAAGTCCCAGCTCCCACCAGAAGCAGGGAACGCCTTCCTGCACCTGGCAGGACCCAGATTTTCATCCCTGAATTCCTACAAGAACCAATTCCGTGGGATTCGAGTACCCAGGAACGGCTTCCATACCGGAATTCCCGTGCCATTGGCCCGGCTGACGAAATAATTCCAAGGATTTCGAGTTCCCATTGAAGGCGAAGCACTGAGGGAAAGAAATCCCAAACACACGTTGGGATTTCATTTTGAATGAAAAGAATTCCTATTAATTAATCAATCAATCAATCAATCAATCCTATTAATTTATTTGGGCTTTCCCTTGAGAATTCCCGGATTTTAGCCATTGGAAAAAGATGTGGGATTAATGGGAGCAGGGTTTGATGAATCCCTGGGATTAAATGAGGATGCTGATGTGTATTTTCCCCTTTTTAATTACACTTTGTTAATTAGAAAGCGATTATTAACGAGAAGAATTTAGCCCAGCCACTCCAAGAACTTCGTCATTGTTTCGATTCCAGATTCCCGTTTCCCAGCTGCAAATTTCCCTGGATTTGGGATAACACCGTCCAATCCATCTGATTAATTTTTATCTCCTCTGATATTAATTAATTATCTATTTTCCGTGATTAATTGCTGCTAATAACCAGATCTGGAGCTCAAATAAAGGGATTTCTCCGGGAGGAAAGGGAAAATTCCCCCCCTCCAGAGGGGTTGATTTGATACCGCTATCAACATGATATGCAAATGAGGCTGGTATCGATATCAGAATGATATGCAAATGAAGCCATCGATACCGACATGATATGCAAATGAGGCTGAACGTACTTCTAAAGTGATAAAGAGACAGAACAGGAATTACACAAATCCAACAAAATGCACTTTTCCGCCCTAATTTGGTGCCGTAGCGACCGAAATGTCGGATGTTTTCCTGCCCAACCTCGCTTTTCCACGGATTTTAATGGATTTGAAAGGATGTCAAGCACCTCGGCGCAGCTTTTTTGGGAAAAATCTCGCAAAGAATGCACGAACTCGTCCAAAAGATGAAACGAACGGAATCGTTATTTGGACCACGGAACAAAGGAGCCCACGGAAGCAAAGCAAAGCAGCAATTCCTGACGGAAAACCACGAGAATTCCAGGAAAACATGGAAAAACGAGCCGGACGGTGCCTGGAATCCCCGCCAAACGGAGGGATCGGGGATATTCCCGAAATTTGGGGGCAACACCGGCATTAAGGAGCCTCTGGCAACACCTGGCTGGCAGCGCTTGGCAGCCGGAACCCCTGGCCCTGCTGGAATCCTGCTGGGATCTGGGAGCCGCCCTCCCGCATGCCGGCCCATTCCCAGCAATTCCCGGTCCGTCCTTCCCGCCGCAGATCCGTCGGTTGGCCCCGCGAAGGAGCCCAACATTCCTTACCTCTTCCCGAGCCTCATCCCCCGGGAATGGGCTCCTGCCATCCCTGATCCCAAACAAAGCTCCCGAGCAGCCGCGGTACTTACGGAGGAGGGCAAACCCGGAGGAACTTTCCGAACTTTCTTTGTCTGAACTTCTGGAAGAAAGGGAGAAAAAGGGGGATTAGACATCGGGATTTGGGTGGGACGGAAGGGGTTTTTCCCGAAGGTTTTCCCTGTGCCCACAGGGATGTCGCCGCAGTAAAGGAGTAACACTGGAGAATAAAGAATTCCAAGGATAAAGGGCTGGGATGTGATTTCTGGTGGAACTCGGGGAATTAAAACTTGGATTTGGTGCTGCGGGCTCGGGAAAAAAAAGGGAATCTGGAAGGCTGGATAAGCCTGGAGGAACGGCCCAGGAGAGGGCTCCGTGTGCTGCTTCCCAAACGTCCTGCAGCGGGATGAGGTGGGATGGGGGGAAACAGGGAATCACTCAGCCCCAGAGGAGCCGTGCAGGGGCCGCCGGCGGACACTGCCCCCGGCGTACTGGGAGCACTGGGAGCACTGGGAGCAGCATAAAGGGATGGGAACAGGGAATGACTACCCACGGAGGAGCTCTGCAGGAGTCTCTGGGGTACTGGGAGCACTGGGAGCACTGGGAGTACCAGGAGCGGGATAAAGGGATGGGAACTGGGAATGACTCACCCACGGAGGAGCCATGCAGGGGTCTCTGGGGTACTGGGAGCACTGGGAGTGGGATAAAGGGATGGGAACTGGGAATGACTACCCACAGGGGAGCCGTGCAGGGGTCTCTGGGGTACTGGGAGCACTGGGAGCACGGGAAGCGGGATAAAGGCGGCAGGGATGGGAACTGGGAATGACTCACCCATGGAGGAGCCATGCAGGGGTCTCCGGCGGGCGCTGCCGGCGTACTGGTAGTACTGGGAGCCCGGCTTGCTGGGGGACAGCGCCCCGGGGGTGGCCAGCTCCATGTCCCCTCCGAGCAGGCTCTGCTGCGGGGACAGACACACAGAGCTGTGGGCAAGGCCGGCCCCGAATCCGCACTTCCCTCATCATTAGCTCCTTCCCAGCCCTAAAAATAACCCGGGAATGAGCGCTCGGGAGCGCGGAGCAGGCGGCGAGTGCCTGGTGCCGCGTTAAAGGAGACACCACCGCAATTCCCACTCAGGGAGCGGCGCCCAAAGGCCGGGAAAAGAGGAATCCCACGCTCCTTCCCAGCGCCGGGAATTGCGGCGCCCGCTCGGCCGGGGCGAGCGGCGCTTGGGAAAGTTTGGGAGCTCTGCCGGGGCGCTCGGAGGGAATTGTGCTGCTGGGATTTCCGACCAGTGAAATGCCAGCCGCCGAACCCCCGAAAATCCTCCCTGGGGATAAGGAGGCTCCGCTGCCTCGGGAAAAGGATGCGGGGAGGAAACGCATCAGGGCTTCGGCCGCGGTAACGCGGATGGGAAAGGCACGGACGAGGATCTAAACCCTGAAAGAGGTGTGAGGCGCAGCAAGCAGAGCTGTGATACGGCAAATAGAGACCGGGTCATATGGATAATGCATTGAATGCATACTGTACTGCTTGTGGGGGGTTATAGATAAGGTGTTAGAGATAAGGTATTAGTGTATCGTATAGATAATGCATTGAATGCATACTGTACTGCTTGTAGGGTTATAGATAAGGTGTTAGAGATAAGGTATTAGTGTATCGTATAGATAATGCATTGAATGCATACTGTACTGCTTGTAGGGTTATAGATAAGGTGTTAGAGATAAGGTATTAGTGTATCGTATGGATAATGCATTGAATGCATACTGTACTGCTTGTAGGGTTATAGATAAGGTGTTAGAGATAAGGTATTAGTGTATCGTATAGATAATGCATTGAATGCATACTGTACTGCTTGTAGGGTTATAGATAAGGTGTTAGAGATAAGGTATTAGTGTATCGTATAGATAATGCATTGAATGCATACTGTACTGCTTGTAGGGTTATAGAGAAGGTGTTAGAGATAAGGTATTAGTGTATCGTATAGATAATGCATTGAATGCATACTGTACTGCTTGTAGGGTTATAGATAAGGTGTTAGAGATAAGGTATTAGATAGTGTATCATATAGATAATGTATTAAATGCATACTGTACTGTGTATAGGGTGTTACAGATAAGGTGTTAGAGATAAGGTGTTAGTGTATCATATAGATAATGTATCAGCTGCATACTGTACTATGGATAAGGTGTTACAGATAAGGTATTATAGATAATGTATTAGATAGTGTATCATACAGATAATGTATTAGATGCATACTGTACTGTGGGTAAGGTGTTATAGATAAGGTATTAGAGATACGGTATTAGTGTATCATAGATAATGTATCAGCTGCATACTGTACTGTGGGTAAGGTGTTATGGATAATGTATTAGGTATCTATAATGTATTAAATAATGTGTTAGAGATAATGTATGAAATAGTGTATCATATAGATAATGTATTAAATGCATACTGTTCTATGTATAATGTATTAGAGATAATGTATGAAATAGTGTATCATATAGATAATGTATTAAATAGGTAATGTGTTAATATATGAAACAGTGCATCATGTAATGTATTAAATGCATACTGTACTATGGATAATGCATTACAGATAATATATTAGATACCTCTAAAGTATTAAATATCTAATGTATGAAATATAATGTATTAGTGTGTTAAATAGTGTATCCTATAGACAACGTATTAAGTAGGTAATGTGTTAATGCATTTTACTTGTAATGTGTTAAACAGATATTGTGTTAGAGATAATGTATTATGGATAATGTATTAAGTAGTGTATCCTACAGATAATGTATTAAATGCATACGGGACTATGGATAAAGTATTATAGACAATGTATTAAATAGGGAATTTTATACATAATGTATTAAATAGATCATGTATTCATGTATTTTATATGCAATGTATTAAGTAGATAATGGCCTATATATAATGTATTAGATATCTAGAATGGATTAAATATCAAATGTGTTCAATAGCATGTCTTATAGATAGTGTATTACTGGTGTATTATATATAATATATTAATATAAAATGTATTCTATATAATGTATTAAATATTCTAATGTATTAGATATACAGTGCATTACCTGGAATGTATTTATTATCTATCATGTATTTAATATATAATGTATTAAATGTCTACAATGTACTACTATGTAAGGTATTATATCTACAACGTCTTAAATAGATAATGTATCATACCTAATGTGCTAAATAGAATCTTTTCCATGTACAGAATGTATTAAAATATCTAGAATGGATTCATGTACAACGTATGAAATATCCATGGTGCATGATATAGATAATGTATTACACAGAATGTATTTTATGTATAATGTAGTCACAGATGGGGCATTAATACACAATGTATAACACATACAATGTATTAAACATACAATGTGTTCAATACTGATCGTGTGTTACATGTTATATATTAAACAGAAGGTCTTAAACACCTATCATGTATTATGTATTATATATTAAATAGAATGCATATATATTAAATAGAATGTATTAAACACCTATCATGTATTATATATTAAATAGAAGGTATTAAATGCCTATTATGCATTATATATTATACAGAATGTATATATATTAAATAGAATGTGCTAAACACCTATAATGTATTATATATATTAAATAGAATGCATTAAACACCTATAATGTATTTTATATATATATTAAATAGAATGTATTAAACACCTATCATGTATTATATATATATTAAATAGAATGCATTAAACACCTATCATGTATTATGTATTATATATTAAATAGAATGTATATATATTAAATAGAATGTATTAAACACCTATCATGTATTATATATCTATTAAATAGAATGTCTTAAACACCTATAATGTATTATATATACTAAATAGAAGGTATTAAATGCCTATAATGTATTATATATTATATATTAAATAGAATGTATATATATTAAATAGAAGGTCTTAAACACCTATAATGTATTATATATTATGTATTAAATAGAATGTATATATATTAAATAGAATGTATTAAACACCTATAATGTGTTATATATATATTAAATAGAAGGTTTTAAACACCTATAATGTGTTATATATATATATTAAACAGTGCATTAAACACCTGTAATGTATTATATATTAAATAGAATGTATATATATTAAATAGAACGCATTAAACACCTATAATGTATTATATATGTATTAAATAGAAGGTATTAAACACCTATAATGTATTATATATATTAAATAGAAGGTATTAAACACCTAGAATGTATTTTATATATATATTAAATAGAACATACTGAACGCCTATAATGTATTATATATATTAAATAGGATGCATTAAACACCTATAATGTATTTTATATCTATATGAAATAGAATGCATTAAATACCTGCAGTGTATTAAATACCTAGGATGTGTTACACAGGTAAGAAGGATCGAACACATCACCTATTCAGTCAATCCAAGGAATGCAATATCCAATTCCAAAGCACGGCACATGGAACGCACGGAGTCCAGCCCGTGCTCAACGCCCACAGGGTACCGGGGATGGCAAACCCGACCTACAGCACACGGAACGCACGGAGTCACAGCCACCGAGCTACCGGAGGCCGGGGAGAAAAGCCGCGGAGCCGGATCAGGCACACCGGAGCCACCCAAAAACGACACCCAGCACCCAAAGCGCTCCGGCCGGCCCCGAGCTGCGGCCGAGCCGGGCCCGTCCGGGCCGTCCCTAACGCCGGGGCCGCCCGTGGGATCCGCGGGCAGCGGCGGAGGAGCCGCAGGGAGCGCGGCACGAACGCCAGGCGCGGACGGGGAAGGGCGGAGAGCGCGGCTGCGGAGAGCGCGGCTCCGGGTGCGCTCCGCGGGCTCCGGGAGAGCTCCGCGGGCTCCGGGTGCGCTCCGCGGGCTCCGGGTGCGCTCCGCGGGCGGGCTCCGGGTGCGCTCCGCGGGCGGGCTCCGGGTGCGCTCCGCGGGCTCCGGGTGCGCTCCGGGTTGCGCTCCGGGGGCGCGGCACCGACCCGCGGCCGGCGCGGCCCCGACTTCCCGCAGCAGCCCGGGCGCAGCGCGCTGCCCCCCGAATTCCCAACTTTCCGGGGCCGCCTCGCAATCAACTTTCGGCGAGCGGAGCAATTAGCGGCCTCGGAAAGGAGGGAATGTGTTTTCCCTAATCGAAATTCTAATCACCGTGTCACTCACAACAGCCTTAGTGCTGCTTCGCTGCCGCCCCATTCACATGCAAATGAGCCCTAAATAGGCCAATTATGGCTGTGCCCCCGTTCCCGGCTTAACCCGCTGCGCACTGGGAACGCGCGGCGCCCAAAGAATTCCTCGTGGGAAGCGGGGCCGCTCCGGCGCCTTCCCGAGCGGCCCGGCACAGCGCGGGCTGCGAAATTCCCGACTCCGGCGCTCCCCGCGGGGAAAAGCGTCTCGGGATGGACGGATGGATGGATGGATGGATGGCTGCTCGCCAGCCGGCGGCATTGCAAAACGCTCCCGAGGCCGTGGGGAGCGAGCAGGGATCCATCCCTGGGCACCGAGCCGGGATCCATCCCTGGGCACCGAGCTGGGATCCATCCCTGGGCAGAGCCGGGATCCCTCCCTGGGCACCGAGCTGGGATCCATCCCTGGACACCGAGCAGGGATCCATCCCTAGACACTGAGCCGGGATCCATCCCTGGACACCGAGCAGGGATCCATCCCTAGACACTGAGCTGGGATCCATCCCTGGACACCGAGCAGGGATCCATCCCTGGGCAGAGCCGGGATCCCTCCCTGGGCACCGAGCTGGGATCCATCCCTGGACACCGAGCAGGGATCCATCCCTGGACACTGAGCCGGGATCCATCCCTGGACACCGAGCTGGGATCCATCCCTGGGCAGAGCTGGGATCCATCCCTGGGCACCGAGCTGGGATCCATCCCTGGGCACCGAGCTGGGATCCATCCCTGGACACCGAGCTGGGATCCATCCCTGGGCACTGAGCCGGGATCCATCCCTGAGCAGAGCCGGGATCCATCCCTGGGCACCGAGCTGGGATCCATCCCTGGGCACCGAGCCAGGATCCATCCCTGAGCAGAGCCGGGATCCATCCCTGGGCACTGAGCAGGGATCCATCCCTGAGCAGAGCCGGGATCCATCCCTGGGCACCGAGCTGGGATCCATCCCTGGACACCGAGCCGGGATCCATCCCCAGCGCTTGGGATGGGCGCTCCAATGGCCACAAACCCTGCCCGTGGAACAGCTCCTGGTGCCCAAGCCCGAGCACTCATCCCACACCCCTCACCCCACATCTCATCCCACATCTCATCCCACACCCCTCATCCCACATTTCATCCCACATCTCATCCCACACCCCTCATCCCACACCCCTCATCCCACACCCTCTCCATCCTCCCATCCCGCTCCCACAATCCCCCAGGTGCCGTTTTCCCGATATCCGTGCTTTCACGGACGATATCCAACACCTGCAGCGGCGGAAAAGCTTGGGAATGAATCGATGGGATACTGCAGGATAATTGGGAATGAGGAAGGAAGAGAGGCCAGAACTGCCAGGGATGTTGGGAATGTCCTGGAGAACTGAATTTTAGGGAATGTCTGGGAGCATTTCCCAGCTAAGAGTGGAACATCCTTGGAAATCAGTGGGATTTTAGGGAATATTTTTGAGCATTTCCACAAGGGAATATTTCCCAAGGTTTCCTGTGAATATGTGTTAAATATGCTCAGAAATCAATGGGATTTTAGGGAATATTTGGGATTTTAGGGAATATTTTGGAGCATTTCCACAAGGGAATATCTCCCAGGGCTTCCTGCGAATATCCTTGGGAATCAATGGGATTTTAGGGAATATTTCCCAGGGTTTCCTGTGAATATCCTTGGGAATCAATGGGATTTTATGGAATATTTCCCAGGGTTTCCTGTGAATATCCTTGGGAATCAATGGGATTTTAGGGAATATTTGGAATTTTAGGGAATATTTTGGAGCATTTCACAAGGGAATATTTCCCAAGGTTTCCTGTGAATATCCTTGGGAATCAATGGGATTCTGGGGAATATTCCCAAGGGAATATTGTGATGATTCTCCAAAAAGAGCAGGAATTTAGGGAGTGTTTGGGATCACTTCAGCAGGAATCTTGGCTTCCTGTGACTATCGGGAAACCAGTGGGATTTAGGGAATGCTCTGGATCGCTCCACAATAAATCCCGGTTTACTGTGACTATTGCCTGGAACCAAAGCGGATTTTCGGGAATGGCTGGCAGGGCTGTCGGTGTGGCGCGAATATTCCCCGCAGACGGAGGGAATTCCAGGGAAGGGAGCGGTGTTGGGCTCGGGAATTCTCTGCAGCCACGCGTTCGTCTCACGCCTGGGCTGCAGCCTAGAGCCAGAGGTGCCGGATCTGGGCCGGGCCCTTCCATATGTCGGGAAGGCTGGGAGCCTTGGGATGCATCCCGAAACGCGGCTCCTCTGGAAGCAGCCCGAGCCCGGCGCTTCCCGAGTCTCCGAGAGGAGAGGAGAGGGAAGGAAAGCGGCCGCGCGCCCTCCGGAGCCTCGGCTTCCTCATCCCAACTTTTTCCTCTGGAAAAAGCTGCGGAGCTTTCCACGGCAAAGGAAAACCCCCCATTCCGCTCGCCGCAGGAACGCACGGATCAAGGTCAAGGGGTTATTTTGGGAAAGGCCTGGGCCGCCCGTCGCATCTTCCCGCTGGAATGGGAATTCCGCAGCCGGGGAGGAAAACCGGGATACAAATAAATCCGCACTTATCCCAACTCCTTCCTATTCCCACTCGGTTCCAAGGACAGGGGAAACCTTCCCAAAGGCTCCCCGCTCCCAGCTCCGGAGCATCGGGAATTAGTCGGGATCAGAGCTCGCATTCCTCAGGAAAAGGAGGAGGTGTCCAAGGGCCTTTGTCCGCAGAGATAAAACCAGTTCAGGATTGGAGCTCAAAACAATTCCCAAAATTCCAAACACCAGCACTACAACAAAAGCCTGAAATCCCACGGTTTTCCTCACGGAGCCAGGCCGCTGGAATTTCCAGGAACGCCAACATTTTGGATGTTTAGGCGTGTTCCCACATCCTTCCCGTTTTCCTGCCTCCGAAGCGGGAATAACGAGACAAAGAATTAGAGCTGGAGAGGGAGAAGATGCACAAAACCCATCCAGATGGGAATGAAATTATCCCTCCTGGAAAAGCCAAATGCCGTTCCTGCCGCAGAGCTCGGCTTTCGCTGTTTAGAGGAAAATTATGTGGAGCTCACTTCCGCGCCCGCCTGGGATGGAGGAGGCTCCGCACAAAACGCGGGATATTCTCCCTCCCTTTGTTCTGGGAACAGGTGCCACGGAAGTGCTGCACTGCCCTGCTAAAATCAAGCCCCATTCAAGGGCCTGCAACCCGAAATCCAGAGGCACGGACCAGGGAAAAATCCCTCGGGGAACAGGGAATTCTCTTTTCCCTGCCGGATTTTTTTGGGGCGTTGATCCGGTCCCGAAGCCAGGCGGGAGGAAAGCGGGATGAGCTGGGAAGGGATGAAGCCGCTTTCCCGAAGGATTGCCAGGGCTTTGGGCTCGGAGCGTCCCTGGGATTCCCTTCTCCCGGAGAAGCCGCGCTCCGGAGGGAGCAGGGGCTCCCGGCCTTTCCCCGTCTCCCGTCCCACACAGACCCGTTGGCAACCATTCCCTTTGGAAGGGCATTCCCCACGGATTATCCCGCGTTTGTTTGTCACATCCTGGGAGCTGCTGCCGCCCTTTAGCCGGCACATCCCGCTCTTTCCCAAGCCGCCGCTCAATTAAAATTCCTGCCATTCTGTGGGATCAAAGCTCCTTCCCGGGATTATTCCCGGTCGGACGCTCCGGCTTTCCCTGCCCTGCTTTGTTCCCCCTGCTCCGGCCGGGAATGCGGGTTGGGATGCGGCCATCCCGCCGTTCCCACCGAGCCGGCTGCTCCCGCTCTCCCGGCGCCCTTAATGAGGGCTTTTCCCAGGAAAACCGGCAGGCCGGGATGCGGGCGCTCCGTGCCCGGCCAGGTGCCCACCTGAATGAGCAGAGCGGCTCCCAGTGCCAAGCTGCTCCCAGCCTGCGTGGCTCTCCCGCTTTTCCCGAGCAAATTCCCGACCAAGGCAACGGGAATTGGGCGGAATGGCAGCTAAGCCCCCGTTCTGATCATCACCATCATCTTCATTCCGGGTGGAATAAAGCCCTGAACGAACGAGAGGGAATTTTATTTCCCAGCCCTTTTCCCACGTCTCCTTCTCTCCTTCCGGATCCGGGATTTCCCCTCCTCATCCCAACTGCTCCTCAATTCCTGAATTTTCCCACTTAAATCACGGCAGATCCAGGGCTGAACCATTCCTTGGATATTTCCTTCTGGGATTCCAATCCTCTGCTTTTCAATTCTCATCCCGAATCTCCAGCTCTTCCCAATGTGGGGATTCCTACCAATCCTTGGGATT
>NC_063255.1:944931-1011662 GCF_020740725.1 Corvus hawaiiensis | reverse complement strand
CCGACGGATCTGCGGCGGGAAGGACGGACCGGGAATTGCTGGGAATGGGCTGGCATGCGGGAGGGCGGCTCCCAGATCCCAGCAGGATTCCAGCAGGGCCAGGGGTTCCGGCTGCCAAGCGCTGCCAGCCAGGTGTTGCCAGAGGCTCCTTAATGCCGGTGTTGCCCCCAAATTTCGGGAATATCCCCGATCCCTCCGTTTGGCGGGGATTCCAGGCACCGTCCGGCTCGTTTTTCCATGTTTTCCTGGAATTCTCGTGGTTTTCCGTCAGGAGTTGCTGCTTTGCTTTGCTTCCGTGGGCTCCTTTGTTCCGTGGTCCAAATAACGATTCCGTTCGTTTCATCTTTTGGACGAGTTCGTGCATTCTTTGCGGGATTTTTCCCAAAAAAAGCTGCGCCGAGGTGCTTGACATCCTTTCAAATCCATTAAAATCCGTGGAAAAGCGAGGTTGGGCAGGAAAACATCCGACATTTCGGTCGCTACGGCACCAAATTAGGGCGGAAAAGTGCATTTTGTTGGATTTGTGTAATTCCTGTTCTGTCTCTTTATCACTTTAGAAGTACGTTCAGCCTCATTTGCATATCATGTCGGTATCGATGGCTTCATTTGCATATCATTCTGATATCGATACCAGCCTCATTTGCATATCATGTTGATAGCGGTATCAAATCAACCCCTCTGGAGGGGGGGAATTTTCCCTTTCCTCCCGGAGAAATCCCTTTATTTGAGCTCCAGATCTGGTTATTAGCAGCAATTAATCACGGAAAATAGATAATTAATTAATATCAGAGGAGATAAAAATTAATCAGATGGATTGGACGGTGTTATCCCAAATCCAGGGAAATTTGCAGCTGGGAAACGGGAATCTGGAATCGAAACAATGACGAAGTTCTTGGAGTGGCTGGGCTAAATTCTTCTCGTTAATAATCGCTTTCTAATTAACAAAGTGTAATTAAAAAGGGGAAAATACACATCAGCATCCTCATTTAATCCCAGGGATTCATCAAACCCTGCTCCCATTAATCCCACATCTTTTTCCAATGGCTAAAATCCAGGAATTCTCAAGGGAAAGCCCAAATAAATTAATAGGATTGATTGATTGATTGATTGATTAATTAATAGGAATTCTTTTCATTCAAAATGAAATCCCAACGTGTGTTTGGGATTTCTTTCCCTCAGTGCTTCGCCTTCAATGGGAACTCGAAATCCTTGGAATTATTTCGTCAGCCGGGCCAATGGCACGGGAATTCCGGTATGGAAGCCGTTCCTGGGTACTCGAATCCCACGGAATTGGTTCTTGTAGGAATTCAGGGATGAAAATCCGGGTCCTGCCAGGTGCAGGAAGGCGTTCCCTGCTTCTGGTGGGAGCTGGGACTTTTAAGTGCAAATAGAGGGGGTTGGGGTGTTTGTTCTTCCTAGATCCCGGAATCACCTCTGGAATGTGGGATTTCGTTTGGAGACAGGAATGGACGGGCGTCCTCGGTGGGACGGGGTGGGAATATTCCCAGGTTTCTGGGGAAAGGGGGATGTGGAGGGTGGGGTTTGTGCCGGGAGCACAGAGTGGAACGCGGCGGTTCTCGGGGACTCCTTCGGCGCTGGGTCGTGGCAATTCCAAGGATCAGCGGGAATAAACGAGCGCAGTAAACAATGGAAGCAACTGGCCGGAAAATCCGGAATTCCAGGTGGATTCGGGGAGGGATGCCAGGCCAGGATTCGCTGCAATCCCCGCGTCGGATCCCAAACTTGCTGTGGATGTGTCCCTCAGCCCCCGGGCGGTTTTCCCGCTTTCCCCGCTCTCCCTGGGAGCGCTCCGGGTGCTGGGATCGGCTTTATCCGGCGCGTTCCCGGGAGGGAGGCGTGGGATCGCTGCTCCCGGATCCTCCAGCCCGAACTGCTCAGCGTTTTGGGGAGTGTTGCTCCATGCTGGTTCTGCTGGGAGCTTCCCGAGAGTCGTGGAAAGGATCCTCAGGGATCCAGCTCCCGGCCCTGCCAGGACAATCCCACAGTCCCCAAATCCCGCCGTGGGCGTCGTCCAGCTGCTGCTCCCTGAGCTCCGGTGCCGTGACCGCTTCCCCGGGAATCCTGCTCCAGAGCTGCCCTTTCCCTAAAATCCAGCCAAGGGAGGGGGCGGGGGGGGCGATCCCAGTCCTTGAGGAGCACCGGGATGGGGTGAAGTGTCCTTGGGACTTCCTGGGGACAGATCCAAGGAAAAGAGGGAAAACGGGAGGGAAAGCCTGGAGGCCCCTCCCAGTGGAGTCATTTTAAGGGAGATGAAAAGGTCTGGAAATTCCAGTTACAGCAATTTAGGGAATTCGAAGGCACGGGATGGCTGCAGCGAGGAAAAGCCCCTGGGAAGGGATGGGGATGCTCCAGTGGATGGGTGGGTTTTCCTGGGAAACTGACCCACTTTGGGATAGTGGAGTACTGTGGATTCCCAAGAAATCCGTCTGCCTGTAATCCCGGAGTTTTTGCGGCGAGGGATTAGTGGGATTTGGTTTAGCTGGGACAGAGACTCCCTCTTCAGCGCGCCATGGGAAGTGCACGAGCTTTCAGGAAGGACTTGCCCAAAAAATTCCTGCAGAATGCCAGCCGGCAGCTTCTCGGGAATGCTTTTAAGGAAGTTCTTGGAAATTTGGAGGGAAAGCAGCTCAGTGGGAATGGGGTTGGTTCCTTGGGATGAAAGAGGGGTCCAGGAAATCTCTTTGCTAGAAAGAAATATTAATTAAGT
Source organism: Corvus hawaiiensis (assembly GCF_020740725.1). Lineage (NCBI taxonomy): Eukaryota > Metazoa > Chordata > Aves > Passeriformes > Corvidae > Corvus > Corvus hawaiiensis. Next base: position 1,008,934 of record NC_063255.1, on the reverse strand, counting down.
CCAATTAAGAATGCTTGCAATCCATAGGAATCCCATCCCCAGTTTTCCATGATTTATTGCTCCGGTTCTTGATAATCCCATTTTCCTTCGGGAATTACGCTGAGTTTCCCGAGTGGAGAGCCCCGTGCTTCATGAAGGATATTAATTCCTACCTCAGCTCAGGCTTTTCCCATGGATTTGGGATAGGACGGCTCCTGATTGACTGGATCCCAATCAATGGATTCCTTGAAGGTTTCCTTCCCTTTCAGGACGGATCGGACATGCTGGGATCAGGGTGGGAGAGCGGGATGCTGAGGAAGGAATTACCCTGGAACAGAGAAGCCCTTCCCAGTATCCCACCCATCCCTGCTCTTTCCCAGTGGGAAGCCATTCCCTGTGTCCCGCCCCTCCCCCAGCTCTCCTGGAGCCCCTTCAGGCTCTGGAGAAGGCTCCGAGGTCTCCCCGCAGCCAGAGGGGCTTTGCTCATTCGGGAATTTTGGGGAAGGTTTGCAGGAACGGGAGCAGAGCTGGGAACGGGACTGGGAGCGGCCTGGAAGCGGGAGCCACACCGGGAGTGGGAGCTGAACCGGGATGAGGATTAGGAGCAGGAGCAGGAGCAGAACTGGAATTAGGACCAGGATTAGCACCAGGAGCAGGATGGGAGTTGGAAGCAGGAGCAGAACTGGGATTCAGACTGGGATTAGGACCAGGAACAGAACTAGGATTAGAAGCAGGATTAGGGGCAGGAGCAGGATGGGAACTGGAGCTGCTCCCATTCCCCCTCTCCATCCCATTCCCCCTCTCCATCCCATTCCCTCCCCATCCCATTCCCCCTCTCCATCCCATTCCCCCTCCCCATCCCATTCCCCCTCCCCATCCCATTCCCCCTCCCCATCCCATTCCCCCTCTCCATCCCATTCCCTCCCCATCCCATTCCCCCTCTCCATCCCATTCCCCCTCTCCATCCCATTCCCCCTCTCCATCCCATTCCCCCCCCATCCCATTCCCCCTCTCCATCCCATTCCCCCTCTCCATCCCATTCCCTCCCCATCCCCTTCCCCCTCTCCATCCCCTTCCCCCTCTCCATCCCCTTCCCCCTCTCCATCCCCTTCCCCCTCTCCATCCCCTTCCCCCTCTCCATCCCATTCTCTCTCCATCCCATTCTCTCTCCATCCCATTCCCCCTCTCCATCCCATTCCCCCTCTCCATCCCATTCCCCCCCCCATCCCATTCCCCCTCTCCATCCCATTCCCCCTCTCCATCCCATTCCCTCCCCATCCCCTTCCCCCTCTCCATCCCCTTCCCCCTCTCCATCCCCTTCCCCCTCTCCATCCCCTTCCCCCTCTCCATCCCATTCCCCCCTCTCCATCCCATTCTCTCTCCATCCCATTCCCCCTCTCCATCCCATTCCCCCTCTCCATCCCATTCCCCCCCCATCCCATTCCCCCTCTCCATCCCCTTCCCCCTCTCCATCCCATTCCCCCTCTCCATCCCATTCTCTCTCCATCCCATTCCCCCTCTCCATCCCATTCCCCCTCTCCATCCCATTCCCCTTCTCCATCCCATTCCCCCTCTCCATCCCATTCCCCCCTCTCCATCCCATTCTCTCTCCATCCCATTCCCCTTCTCCATCCCATTCCCCCTCTCCATCCCATTCCCCCTCTCCATCCCATTCCCCCTCTCCATCCCATTCCCTCCCCATCCCATTCCCTCTCTCCATCCCATTCCCTCCCCATCCCATTCCCCCTCTCCATCCCGTTCCCAGCTGCCGGAGCGTCTCTGCCCCAATTCCCGGTGCGTTTTCCCGGTGCTCTCCCGAGCCCCTCCGGCACGGGCGGCCTTTCCCGGTTCATTTGGGATTCTGCGGAGGGTGTTTTTGCGGGAAGCACGCGCTTCCCTCGCTGACCCCGGAGCATCTGTTAGGATTATTTTTTTTCGAGTCCTCCCTTGGCATTGGGGAAGTGTGAACGGCGCCGGGATGTGCCGGATGCTATTTCGGGATATTTATGATCACCTCTTGCTTCCTCGGGGGAAAGTGTGCCGGGAGTTTTTTCTTCCCGAGCAGCCAGGGAAGCGCTGGGATGAGGAAACAGATTGCCTCCAACATGTGCTTCCTGTGACAGTAAAAAGAACAAATCCCGTGGAACGCGGGATAATTTATTCGGGAACAGCGATGCTTCAGGCCCGGCCTACCCAAAAATCCGGAATCGCTTCCGAAATTCCATTTAAATCCCAACAGCTGGGCCCCTTGCTGTTGGTTTTCCCTTTGGCTCCCCGCTTTTTCCCGCTGAAATCGGGCAAATCGGAGCAGTGGATGCTCTTTCCCGGTCCTCGAAGCGCTCGGAATCCAGGAATCACGAAGGAGTTCCTCTCCGGAGGGATCCTGGAATCACGGCATGGAATCGCAGGCTCCCAGGACGGTTTGGGTCGGAAGGGATTTCAAAGATCCTCCTGGGGGCAGGGACACCTTCCGCTATCCCGGGGTGCTCCAGGCCCCATCCGGCCTGGCCCTGGGCACTTTCCATGGGCAATCCCACACGGATTGCGGGATAGCGCTGCTCCGGAGGGAGCCTGAGGCCCCATTCCCTTCCGGGCTGCCCGGCTGCATTCCAGCCCGGCTCGGGGCTCCTGGGAGCTTCCCAAGGCTCTCCCGGCTCGGTCCCGGCTTCCCGGGATCAGCCTCAGAGCCGTATGGGGACAGAAGTGACTTATCCATGGAAATGGGGCTGACAGGGATCTTCACAACATCCCGAATTATTTGCCTTCCCTGCTGGGGGTGGGAGCTGCTCCGGATGGGAGCTGGGGCGATATTCCCGGTGAAATGGCTGCTTCCATTGGCACGGCTGTTCTGCTGGGAAGCGCAGCTGGGAGGGAATGAAAGGCACTTTGTGGCCGCCCTCAGCCCTTGGATTTTCCCACCTTTCCAGAAGATTCCCTAAACACTGGAGCCGCTCGGGTGCCGGCAGAGGGGGGGGGTTGCATCCCTGCCATTCCAGGGGGGCGGAAGGGAGTTCAGAGAGCCTTGGGATGGGCACAGAGCCGTTCCCAAAAAGGAGCACAATCCCTCAAAAATGACCAGGCGGGTTTCGGTTGCCGGCTCCGGAATGCAGCCGGTCGGATAATTAGTGCACATCTCCCAAGACTTCCCGAGATTCTGGTCTCATTCCCAATTTTCCCATTCCCTCGCCATGAAAGGGAATATTTCGGAGCCGTCTCCGTTGCAACAGGTTCCCAAAGATTTCCCGGAATCCGCAGGTTTCCCCCCAAAACTTCCCGTTTTGCTCCCGTTTGGAATGTTCTGTTTGTGCAAAAATTTGGAGAATCACCATAAGGGCTTCTTTGCATTTTTAATTTAGTAACTAACATATGAATACATTTGCATATTAATGAGTTGCAGATTAAATCATGCATACATAATTGCCTCCTTACTGTGTTTAATGTTTGTCAAAATCTCCAGCCCGGGTTTGATGGATGGTGGATGAAAGATTCCAATTTGAGCTACCCTTGGAAGCGGCGGCGCCGTTCCGAGGAGCGGGAATTCTCCCCGGCCATCCCGGATCCCGCGGAAAACCAAAAATATCCCAAGAAAAGGGGTGCCTGTCCCTCTTCCCGGGGTTTTTTTTTGCCTTCCGCCGAGCGCTTTCCTATTCATAATCATTAATGCATCTCCTAATTATGCAGCATATGTCTGTTAACCCCTTCCCCGCCGCGCCGCCCTCCACCGGGAAGCGGCCCGGAGCTCTTCCCCCCTCCCACACCACCCGGCCCTCGGCTTCTGCTCCACGTTTCGGGAATGGTTTTTGGGAAGAGCCGCTCCGGGAAGCCGGGGCATTGCGAGGGCAGAGGGAATTGCTCCCGACAAGCAGGCCGGGAACGCCGCGTGCCCTGCGGCGCCGCGTGCCCCGGCGTCCTCCCGGGGCCCTTCCAGCCTGGAAGCAGCTCCTGGACACCGCTCCCGGCAGAAAACTGGGATTTTGGCTGGGTTGCCGGGATTCCGCGGAGTTCTGGAAGCGCCTCTTGGTTTGGGCCATGGCTGTGAGGGCCTGAAATTGCTGCTTTTAATGGCAGATGGATTTTGATGGGATTGGGGATTTTCTGGAGCTCCCAAAGAACAGGGAATGCTCCTGGAAAATCCCAGGAAGTGGCTGTGCTGGATTTATTGGGAGATCTCCTTCCGTCCTCGGTATGGACGGAAAGAACCCGCGTGGAATGGTGGAGTCCTTTAGGATGCGAGGCGGTTCCAGACCAATCCGTGTCCCCAGGTGCCACATCCACAGGGCTTGAAATCCCTCCGGGAATGGGGGCGGCCTTTCCCAAATACCCTGGCGGGATTGGGTTCATCCCAGTGGGATTGGCTTTTCCTGAAGGCCGGAATAGCGAATCGTTCTCCGGCAGCCTCTGATCCATGGCACAGCATCGACACCGAGGACTCGGATGCTTCCAGAGTGGGAATCTCCCGATCCATAACCACCCCCCCGTGCCCTGGGAACGTGTATGAAGGGAGCCTTAAATGCGCTTCCCGTCCTTTCCCATCGGGAATGTTCCAGGAGAATTCCTGGCTCTGGCTGGGCGAAGCCTTGGCTTGATTTATGGAGCTGGAGCTTCCATACATTGAGCCAGCGCCTCTCCCAAAATTCAGGGAATGTTGGGGTGGGTTGATCCTGCCTCGCCATTCCCGTTCCCATTCCCATTTCCAGATAGAACAGATGAAGGAGAGGAATTGGGAAGTGGCAGAGAAGTTGGGAAAGGCTGCTGGGACAGCTCTGCCTGGGATTCCGGAATTCCTCCCATCTGGGCATTCCAAGCCCCGCAGCGGGGTTCGGAACAGCCCAAGGATGGCATTATCCAAGGCCCCTGGACTTGGAGGAGTTCTGGCATTTTCCTGTGAGCCGGGGGAATTTGGGGCTGGAATCTCGGCATCCATGGGGAGAGCCGAGCAAGGAGAGCGCTCACAGCTCCCTGGGTGCTGCTCTTCCCAAAGTTTCCATCCTGGAATTCTTAGTGGGAAAGCAGGGATCCATTCCCTGTCCTCCTTCTCCCTCTTTTCCTTCTCCTCCGTATCCAGTCGAAACCTGGCATTGGGAAGAGGTGAGGGCGAGAATATTCCCGGTGTAACTGACAGGAATTCTGGGAGCTCTGGCATTGAGAAGGGTTTTCCATCCCTTTCGGCCGGTTTTGGCACCCGTTGACCCGGAACCTTTGGGAATTCTTTGGATTCGCCATTCCAAACATGACCTTGTGAGCTCGACAGCCTCATCCTTCCAATCCCCGTTATCCCAGTGAGGAACCCTTCCAATCCCGGTTATCCCAGTGAGGAGCAGGACAAACCCTTCCAGTCCCAGTTATCCCAGTGAGGAACCCTTCCAATCCCGGTTATCCCAGTGAGGAGCAGGACAAACCCTTCCAATCCCAGTTATCCCAGTGAGGAACCCTTCCAATCCCGGTTATCCTGGTGAGGAGCGGGACAAACCCTTCCAATCCCAGTTATCCCAGTGAGGAACCCTTCCAATCCCGGTTATCCCAGTGAGGAGCGGGACAAACCCTTCCAATCCCGGTTATCCCAGTGAGGAACCCTTCCAATCCCGGTTATCCCGGTGAGGAGCGGGACAAACCCTTCCAATCCCAGTTATCCCAGTGAGGAACCCTTCCAATCTCGGTTATCCCGGTGAGGAGCAGGACAAACCCTTCCAATCCCGGTTATCCCAGTGAGGAACCCTTCCAATCCCGGTTATCCTGGTGAGGAGCAGGACAAACCCTTCCAATCCCGGTTATCCCAGTGAGGAACCCTTCCAATCCCGGTTATCCCAGTGAGGAATGGGACAAACCCTTCCAATCCCAGTTATCCCAGTGAGGAACCCTTCCAATCCCGGTTATCCCGGTGAGGAATGGGACAAACCCTTCCAGTCCCAGTTTTCCCACCCCAATGGAAGCTCCCGCCCATCCCGGTTTCCCCACGAGGGATCCCCATGGGAAGCTGGGAACCCCCTGGGAGCTGCCGTCCCTTCGAGGGGAGCGGCTGGAGCCGATATTCCAAGGAATTCCTTGTTCCCCCTCCAGCTGCAGGGATTGGGTGGGATGGGGTCAAAATTCCCGGCTTGGTGATGGGAATCCGTCTTTATTTTCGGGATGTTTCACTGATGGATTGCTTGTAGGGCTCCTTCCGTGGGGCTCTGCTGGGAATTGCGGATGTTGGGGGTGGATCCCGGTTTTTCGGGATGTTCCTCGGCGTTGCTGTTTCCGTAGCCGTGTTTTCGGGATGTTCTGGTGTTTTGGGATACTTTAGGGCTGGGTTTAAGGGTTTTTAAGGCTCTTTTAGGGCTGGTTTTAGGGATTATTGAAGGAGTTTTAGGGATCAGTTAGGGCTGGGTTTTTAGGGATTATTGAAGGAGTTTTAGGGATCAGTTAGGGCTGGTTTTTAGGGATTATTGAAGGAGTTTTAGGGATCAGTTAGGGCTGGGTTTTAGGGATAATGCAAGGATTTTTAAGGGATCATTTAGGGCTGGTTTTTAGGGATTATTTAAGAAGTTTTACAGCTCTTTTAGGGCTGGTTTTAGGGATTATTTAAGGGTTTTTAGGGATCATTTAGGGCTGGTTTTTAGGGATAGTTTAAGGGGTTTTTTAGGATAATTTTGGGCTGGGTCCAGGGATTGTTTAAGGGCTGTTTGATTTCAGTTCCTAGGGTTCATATCTCTGTGTTTTGGGATCCTTTAGGTCTGGTTTTAGGGGTATTTAAGGAACCTTTCGGGGTGGTTTTAGGGCTGTTTTATTTCAATTCTTAGGGTTAATATCTGGTTTTTGGGTTGTTTTTCGGGCCACTTTAGGGCAGGTTCATTTCAGTCCCTAGGGTTAAAATCTCTGGGTTTTGGGATGCTTTTAGGGCTGTTTTAGGCTTGTTTAAGGAACCTTTGGGGCTGGTTTTAGGGCCACTTTAGGGCTGTTTGATTTCAATTCACCGGGTTAATAGCTTTATTTTTTGGGATGCTTTAGGGCTATTAAAGAAACCTTTGGGGCTGCTTTTAGGGCTGTTTAGGGTTAATATCGATATTTTTTGGGATGCTTTTCAGGCTATTTTAGGGCCACTTTAGGGCTGTTTGATTTCAATTCCTAGGGTTCCTACCTCTTCTTTTTTGGGATGCTTTTCAGGCTGTTTTATTACAATTCCTAGGGTTCATATCTCTGTTTTTCGGGTTATTTTAGGGCCATTTCAGGAGCCTTTGGGGCTGGTTTTAAGGCTACTTTCAGGCAGTTTCATTGCACTTCCTAGGGTTAACATCTCTATTTTTCGGGCTGCTTTCGGGCTGTTTCGGGGCCGCTTTCGGGCCGCTCAAGGGACGCTTCCCGGGCTGCGCGGGGCTTTTCCCGGAGCGCGGCTGTGGTGGGGCTGGATTTGGGAGCGCGGGGGGGGGGGCGGCAGCTGCGCACAATGCTGGGAGCGCGCCAGCAGCGGGGCCAGATGGCGCCGCGAGGAGATGGTGTGCGGCAGCCCCGGCCCTCTCCTCTCCTCTCCTCTCCTCTCCTCTCCTCTCCTCTCCCTCTCCCTCTCCTCTCCTCTCCTCTCCTCTCCTCTCCCTCTCCCTCTCCTCTCCTCTCCTCTCCTCTCCCTCTCCCTCTCCCTCTCCTCTCCTCTCCTCTCCCTCTCCCTCTCCCTCTCCCTCTCCCTCTCCCTCTCCCTCTCCCTCTCCTCTCCTCTCCTCTCCTCTCCTCTCCTTCTTCCCTTCCCTTCCCTCCCCTCCTCCTTCCCTTCCCTCCCCTCCTCCTTCCCTTCCCTCCTCCTTCCCTTCCCTCCTCCCCTTCCCTCCCCTTCCCTCCCCTTCCCTCCCCTTCCCTCCCCTCCCCTCCCCTCCCCTTCCCTCCCCTTCCCTTCCCTTCCCTTCCCTTCCTTCCCTTCCCTTCCCTTCCCTTCCCCTTCCCTTCCCTTCCCTTCCCTTCCCTTCCCTTCCCTTCCCTTCCCTTCCCTTCCCTTCCCTTCCCTTCCCTTCCCTTCCCTTCCCTTCCCTTCCCTTCCCTTCCCTTCCCTTCCCTTCCCTTCCCTTCCCTTCCCTTCCCTTCCCTTCCCTTCCCTTCCCTTCCCTTCCCTTCCCTTCCCTTCCCTCCCTTCCCTTCCCTTCCCTCATCACATCCCACAGCCCGAAACAGCGGGGCAGCACACACAGAAAGGCGGGGAAAAAGGGCAAGGGGAAAAAAAAGGAAAAGGAAAAAATAAAGGAGAAGAAAAGGGGCAAATGGTAAAAAGGAAGGGGGAGAAAAAAGGAGAAATTAAAAAGAGGAAAGGGGAAAAGAAAGAAGAAAGGGGGGAGGGGAAAAAAGGGGAGAAAAAAGGAAAGGGAAAAAATAAAGGGGGAAAGGGGAAGAAAAAGGGGAAAAATAAAAAAAAGAAAAGAAAAAAGAGAAAAGGAAAAGGAAAAGAAAAGAAAGGAAAAGAAAAGAAAAGAAAAAAGAAAAGAGAAAAGAAGATGTAAAAAGAAAGGGGGAAGGGAAAAGAGGGAGAAAAGGGGAGAGGAAAAAGAAAGAAGAAAGGGGGGAAAAAGGAAAAGGAGAGGGGGGAAAAGGGAGAAATAAAGGAGAAGAAGAGGGGGAATTGTAAAAAGAAAGGGGGAGGGGGGAGAAAAAGGGAAAAATAAAAAAGGGAAGAGTTAAAAAGAAAAGGGGAAAGGAAAAAGAGGAGAAAGGGGTGCAAAGGGGAAGAAAAAAGGGGGAAATGAAGAAGAAAACAGAAAAGAAAGAGGGGAGGATGTGAAAAGAGAAGGAAGGGAAAAAAGGGGAAAAGAGAAAAAAAGACTGAATACAGAAAAATGTAAAAAGAAAGGGGGAAAAGAAAAAAGAGGAGGGAAAAGGGGAGAAAGAGGAGGGGGAGAAGAGAAGGGAAGAGTGGGAAAAGGGGAAGAGGGAGAGGATTAAAAAAAGTGGAGATGGAGAAGGAGAAAAGGGGAAAATAGCAAAAGCAGGAGGAACGTAAAAAGAAAGGAGGGGAGAGGGAGAGAAGGAGAGAAGAGAAACAAGAGGGAATTAAAGGGGAAAACGATGAAAAAAGAGGGGAATGATGGAAAAAAAGGGGAAAGGAGGAGGGGGAAAGGGAGAAAGTTGGAAAAGGGGGAAATGAGAGGAAAAAAAGGGAAATGAAGGAGAGAAGAGGGGAGAAAAAGAGGAAAGCAAATGGGAAAAGAGAAGAGAGGAAAGGGGCAAAGGGGAGCTGAGGAAAGAAAAGGAGGGAGGAGAGCGGGAAAGGAGGGAAAGGGAAAAAAATCAGGGAAAATGGGAAAGGGAGAGAAAGAGGGAGAAAGAGCAGAGCAAAAGGGGGAACGGAGGAAAAAGCAGGGAAAAGGCAAGGAGAAAAGGAGAAAAATGGCAAAGGAGGAAAGACAGGAAAAGGAGGGGGGAAAGAGGGGAAAAAGAGAAAAGAGGAGAGGGGAAAAAAGGAGGAAAAAAAAGAGGAGGAAAAAAAAGATGCAGAAAAGGATGGGAAAAGCATAAAAAGAGGGGAAAGGAGAAGAGCCCGCGGAAAAAAGAGCTGGAGCGGAGGGAAAGGAGGGGAAAGAGGGAAGGAGAGCGGAGGGAAAGCAGAGGGGAAAGGAGGCAAGGAGCCGGAGGCGAGCGCAGGAAGGGGCGGGGAGGCTCCGCGGCCGCATTCCCGCTGCCATTCCCGTCGCCGTTCCCGCGGCCATTCCCGGGCCCGTTCCGCGGGGGCGGTGAAGGGGCGGGGGCGCGGGGGGGGCGCGGGGCCTCCGCCCCCGGCGGGGCCGGGCCGGGCGCGCCCGAGCTGCGCCGAGCCGAGCCGAGCCGAGCCGAGCGGGGCAGAGCCGAGCCGAGCCGAGCGGCGAGCCGAGCCGAGCGCGGCCGAGCGGAGGCGAGCGCGGCCGAGCGGAGGCGAGCGCACGATGTACTGCGCGTACCCCGTGGGCGGCGCGGGCGGAGGCTCCGTGCTGTACTGCTGCAGCGGCAAGGCGGTAAGCACGGGCTCCCGGCCGCCCTCTGCCCGCTTCTCCCACTTCTCCCACTTTTTCCCGAGCTTCCCGCCCGCGCGGAAAAGTTTGGCGATGCGAGCGGCGCGGCCGATCCGCGGCCCCGCGCGCGGAACTCGGCCAAAGAAGGGCAAACAAGCGGCTGCTGCTTCTCCTCGTGCCCCCCCCTCCTTCGCAGCGGGAAGAAAAAGGGGGAAAAAAGCAGCAGGAGAAGCGGAGCGTCTGGAATTGGCGCAGAAGCCCGGCAGAAGGTTTCCGCTCGCCATCTGGAGGGGGCTGGGGTGGGCTGCGTTGGTGGGGGATTTTTTTTCCCCCCTGGAAAAGTGTTTGGGAATATTTGAAAATATTTGGGGCGGGGGGGGGGAAGGGGGAACTGTTGCTGGAAGGGTCCTCAAATGCACCGGGAAGGGAGGGCACGGCTGCGGGGAGCCGGCTCCCAGTTCGGACTGGGAGGGAACTGGGAGAGCACTGCGGGCTGGAGGCGAGGCGGGATCCGCGCGCCGGGATGTGGAGGCATGCGGAATAAGGGAACAGCTGCTGGAAGGGCTGGGATTGATTATTCCATCCCAGTCTTCCTTTGGAATTATTTATTGGCCGGAGTCGGGGGCCTTTTGTTTGGGATATTTTGGGAAGAATGCGTGGCACAACACAGGATGCGGGAGAAACTCCGGGAATTAGCGCCGGAAAAGCGATCCAGACTTCGAATCCAAGCCCCGCTTCCCTCGTTTCATCCCAAGGCTTTTTTGTTTTTCCTTCTTCCCTGTTTTTATTTTCTTTCCAACGAGTTATTCCCCTTCCAGAGCTTGACATTCCCATGCACGGCAGGCTCGGGAGCTTCCCAAAAGTTCCTCGGCGTTGCCGTTCATCCCGAGTTCGGGAATAAAATCTGGGAGAGGGCGGCAGCGGCAGGGCCACGGGGGAGAATTCCCAGCACTTGGAGCAAGTTCCTTCTTCCTCGGATTTCCCTCGGGGGCAGTGAATGGAGCGAGGCAGAGGTGGGGGTTCCTCGTGGCTCAGGGTTCTTTTCCTGCGATTCACCCGTGTGTTTCTTCCTTGGGCTTTTCTCGCAAGTAGCCGAAGGTAGAAGGCAGAATTCCCGGGGAATGATCCCTGCTCCCGGAGCAGCGAGAATGCCGATCCCGGCTGCCTGTGCCATCCCGGGGCACCGCCAGGCCCCGGCCCCGCTCTGCCGCTGCTTTGCAGAAGGTGGCAACGATCCGCTCCCGGCTCCGGCGGAGCACAAAGAGGGACGCGGCCTTGGGAAGGGGCCGGAGCATCCCCGAGTGCGCCCGGCCGCGGGATTTTGGGATTTATGGAGCTGGCATTGTCTGGCAGCGCCCGGGCATTGTGTGGCTCTTGACGCGCTGCCAGCGGCGCGCGGGATGCCAGGAATCCCTTCCCAAATCCCGGCCCGGGGGCTGCTCTGCCTCCCTCGCTTCCGTGCGGACGCTGCAATTCCTGCTTTTTTTTTGCCCTCTTTCCCCCCCCCCCCGCTCCCCGCTGCCATGGGAAGTTGATTCCATGCAGAACTCCCGGAGCAGGCAGCGGAAGCAGGACTTCCCTGGGAATAAACAAAAGCCAGGGGAAAAAACGAAACAAAACGCCAAATCATTCCCAAAAAAAGGCGGCCAGTGGAAGCTGCCGAGGGAATTTGGGAACAGGAGGCCTGGAAAAAATTCCAGGCAGGATTTGCAGCGAGTTGCTTTTTTTTCCCATTTTTCCCCCCCCCCCCGGCTCACAGGGAATTTTCGGAGCCTTTCCTGGTCTCTCGGAGGTTGCTCCTCGCCGTGCCGGGAGCGTTTGGGGACGCTTGGTGGGATGGATGAGATGATTGCTGCCGTGAATTCCCGGATCCTCGGCTCTCCCTGAAACCCCATCCCGCAGGATGCTGGCCGGGATGGGCACTGGGAAGCGGGAACAGGGATTTCTGCCTGCGTGGGGCCGGAGGATGGACGGACAGACGGATGGATGGATGGATGTGCGATTGCCGTTGGAGTCGGGTTTTGTGGGATCGCTTCCCAGAGATTCAAAGTGGGATTTGCACCTGGGGAATCCGGTGGAATTCAGGGAAAGAAGGATTTCCGGGGAGTGGGAAAATAAATGGGATCGGATGAGTTTTTCCCGGCTGCTCTTCCCGTTCTGGAGCCTTTCAACTCCAGAAAATTCCTGACGGATGCTCCCGGTTCCCATTCCCGCGAGAGCGCCGCAATTCCGGGCCCTGCTCCGGAGTGACAAGTGAGGAGGTGTGAATGGCACCGGGAATTCCGAGCGGGAATGGCAGCCCCTGGCCCCGGAATTGCACTGGGAATATTCCCCCCACTTCCCAGAGGATTCCTCGGGGCATTCCCAAGGGCCGCAGTTTGGGAGCCAGGATTGAAGTGTCCGGGGCTGCTCCGGGATTGGGAAGGGAGCAGAGGCCCCTCAGGATCCAGGGGGGACGGGGAGAAAGAAATCAATCAATCAATCAATCAATCAGACAATATCGGCTATTGGAACGAGAGAAATCAATCAAGAAATCAATAACTGTATACTATACGATAATAATACTAATAACTAGGAATCAATATTGGATATTGCAAGAAATCAATAATGGAATAAATTAATAAAGAAATAAGGAAAGAAATAAATCAATATTGGAAATCAAGAAATCAATAACGGAATAAATTAATAAAGAAATAACGAAAGGAATAAATCAATATTGGATATTGGAAATCAAGAAATCAATAACGGAATAAATTAATAAAGAAATAACGAAAGGAATAAATCAATATTGGATATTGGAAATCAAGAAATCAATCAATCATGAAATAAATTGATAGAGAAATCAATAAATAAAGAAATAAATCATTACTGGATATTGGAAATCAAGAAATCAATCAAAAATGAAATAGATTAATAAGGAAGTCAATAAAGAAATAAATCAATATTGGATATTGGAAATCAAGAAATCAATAACAAAATAAATTAATAAAGAAATAAAGAAATAAATCAATATTGGATATTGGAAATCAAGAAATCAATCAATAAATAAAGACATTAATTAAAATAATAAAGAAATAAATCAATATTGGATCTTGGAAATCAATCAATCAATCAATAAATAGTTTAATAAATCTAGAAATAAATCAATATTGGATATTGGAAATCAATCAATCAGTAAAGAAATAAATTAATAAAGAAAATAAATAAATACTGGCTATTGGAAATAAATCAATAAATAAATACATCAATTAATCAATATTGGATATTGGAAATAAATAAATAAATATTGGCTATTGGAAATAAATCAATAAAATTCATCAATCAATATTGGATATTGGAAATAAATAAATCTTGGCTATTAGATAAATCAATCAATAAATACATCGATTAATCAATATCGGATATTGAAAATAAATAAATAAATAAATGTTGGCTATTGGAAATAAATAAATAAATACATCAATCAATCAATATTGGATATTAGAAATAAATAAATAAACATGATATTGGAAATAAATCGATACATCAATCAATCAATATTGGATATTGGAAATAAATAAATAAATACTGGCTATTGGAAATAAATCAATAAATAAATACATCAATTAATATTGGATATTGAAAATAAATAAATAAATAAACATGATATTGGAAATAAATCGATACATCAATCAATCGATATTGGATATTGGAAATAAATAAATAAATACTGGCTATTGGAAGTAAATCAATAAATAAATACATCAATTAATATTGGATATTGAAAATAAATAAATAAATAAATGTTGGATATTGGAAATAAACAAATAACAAATGAATAAGTCAATATTGGGACTTAATCAATTAATCAATCAATCTACCAATCAATCAACCAATCCCTGTAAGTGAATCAATATCTCGAATTAAAGATATCAATATCAGAGATAGGGGATGTGATAACAGATATGGATATCAGAGATAGGGGATGTGATAACGGGTATGGATATCAGAGATAGGGGATGTGATAACAGATACGGATATCAGAGATGGGGGATGTGATAACGGGTATGGATATCAGAGATACCGGATGTGATAACAGATATGGATATCAGAGATACCGGATGTGATAACGGGTATGGATATCAGAGATAGGGGATGTGATAACGGGTATGGATATCAGAGATGGGGGATGTGATAACGGATATGGATATCAGAGATCCCGGATGTGATAACGGGTATGGATATCAGAGATGGGGGATGTGATAACGGGTATGGATATCAGAGATGGGGGATGTGATAACGGGTATGGATATCAGAGATGGCGGATGTGATAACGGGTATGGATATCAGAGATGGCGGATGTGATAACGGGTATGGATATCAGAGATGGGGGATGTGATAACGGATATGGATATCAGAGATAGGGGATGTGATAACGGGTATGGATATCAGAGATGGGGGATGTGATAACGGGTATGGATATCAGAGATGGGGGATGTGATAACGGGTATGGATATCAGAGATAGGGGATGTGATAACGGGTATGGATATCAGAGATAGGGGATGTGATAACAGATACGGATATCAGAGATGGCGGATGTGATAACGGGTATGGATATCAGAGATACCGGATGTGATAACAGATATGGATATCAGAGATACCGGATGTGATAACGGGTATGGATATCAGAGATAGGGGATGTGATAACGGGTATGGATATCAGAGATGGGGGATGTGATAACAGATATGGATATCAGAGATGGGGGATGTGATAACGGGTATGGATATCAGAGATGGCGGATGTGATAACGGGTATGGATATCAGAGATGGGGGATGTGATAACGGGTATGGATATCAGAGATGGGGAATGTGATAACGGGTATGGATATCAGAGATAGGGGATGTGATAACGGGTATGGATATCAGAGATGGGGGATGTGATAACAGATATGGATATCAGAGATGGGAGATGTGATAACGGGTATGGATATCAGAGATGGGGGATGTGATAACGGGTATGGATATCAGAGATAGGGGATGTGATAACGGGTATGGATATCAGAGATGGGGGATGTGATAACGGGTATGGATATCAGAGATGGGGGATGTGATAACGGGTATGGATATCAGAGATAGGGGATGTGATAACGGGTATGGATATCAGAGATGGGGGATGTGATAACAGGTATGGATATCAGAGATAGGGGATGTGATAACGGGTATGGATATCAGAGATGGGGGATGTGATAACGGGTATGGATATCAGAGATGGGGGATGTGATAACGGGTATGGATATCAGAGATAGGGGATGTGATAACGGGTATGGATATCAGAGATGGGGGATGTGATAACGGGTATGGATATCAGAGATCCCGGATGTGATAACGGGTATGGCTATCAGATAGGGGATGTGATAACGGGTATGGATATCAGAGATCCCGGATGTGATAACGGGTATGGATATCAGAGATGGGGGATGTGATAACGGATATGGATATCAGAGATGGGGGATGTGATAACGGGTATGGATATCAGAGATGGGGGATGTGATAACGGGTATGGATATCAGAGATGGGGGATGTGATAACGGGTATGGATATCAGAGATGGGGAATGTGATAACGGGTATGGATATCAGAGATAGGGGATGTGATAACGGGTATGGATATCAGAGATGGGGGATGTGATAACAGATATGGATATCAGAGATGGGAGATGTGATAACGGGTATGGATATCAGAGATGGGGGATGTGATAACGGGTATGGATATCAGAGATAGGGGATGTGATAACGGGTATGGATATCAGAGATGGGGGATGTGATAACGGGTATGGATATCAGAGATGGGGGATGTGATAACGGGTATGGATATCAGAGATAGGGGATGTGATAACGGGTATGGATATCAGAGATGGGGGATGTGATAACAGGTATGGATATCAGAGATAGGGGATGTGATAACGGGTATGGATATCAGAGATGGGGGATGTGATAACGGGTATGGATATCAGAGATGGGGGATGTGATAACGGGTATGGATATCAGAGATAGGGGATGTGATAACGGGTATGGATATCAGAGATGGGGGATGTGATAACGGGTATGGATATCAGAGATCCCGGATGTGATAACGGGTATGGCTATCAGATAGGGGATGTGATAACGGGTATGGATATCAGAGATCCCGGATGTGATAACGGGTATGGATATCAGAGATGGGGGATGTGATAACGGATATGGATATCAGAGATGGGGGATGTGATAACGGGTATGGATATCAGAGATGGGGGATGTGATAACGGGTATGGATATCAGAGATGGGGGATGTGATAACGGGTATGGGTATCAGAGATGGGGGATGTGATAACGGGTATGGGTATCAGAGATGGCGGATGTGATAACGGGTATGGATATCAGAGATAGGGGATGTGATAACGGGTATGGATATCAGAGATGGGGGATGTGATAACGGGTATGGATATCAGAGATGGGGGATCTGATAACGGGTATGGATATCAGAGATAGGGGATGTGATAACAGATATGGATATCAGAGATCCCGGATGTGATAACGGGTATGGATATCAGAGATGGGGGATGTGATAACGGGTATGGATATCAGAGATGGGGGATGTGATAACGGGTATGGATATCAGAGATGGGGGATGTGATAACGGATATGGATATCAGAGATGGGGGATGTGATAACGAGTATGGATATCAGAGATAGGGGATGTGATAACGGGTATGGATATCAGAGATGGGGGATGTGATAACGGGTATGGATATCAGAGATACCGGATGTGATAACGGGTATGGATATCAGAGATAGGGGATGTGATAACAGATATGGATATCAGAGATAGGGGATGTGATAACGGGTATGGGTATCAGAGATAGGGGATGTGATAACAGATACGGATATCAGAGATAGGGGATGTGATAACGGGTATGGATATCAGAGATCCCGGATATGATAACAGATACGGATATCAGAGATAGGGGATGTGATAACGGGTATGGGTATCAGAGATACCGGATCTGATAACGGATATGGATATCAGAGATGGGGGATGTGATAACGGGTATGGATATCAGAGATGGGGGATGTGATAACGGATATGGATATCAGAGATGGGGAATGTGATAACGGGTATGGATATCAGAGATGGGGGATGTGATAACGGGTATGGATATCAGAGATGGGGGATGTGATAACGGGTATGGCTATCAGAGATGGGGGATGTGATAACGGGTATGGATATCAGAGATGGGGGATGTGACAACAGATATGGATATCAGAGATCCCGGATGTGATAACGGGTATGGATATCAGAGATGGGGGATGTGATAACGGGTATGGATATCAGAGATCCCGGATGTGATAACAGAAATGGATATCAGAGATAGGGGATGTGATAACGGGTATGGATATCAGAGATGGGGGATGTGATAACGGATATGGATATCAGAGATGGGGGATGTGATAACGGGTATGGGTATCAGAGATACCGGATGTGATAACGGGTATGGATATCAGAGATGGGGGATGTGATAACGGGTATGGATATCAGAGATCCCGGATGTGATAACAGAAATGGATATCAGAGATAGGGGATGTGATAACGGGTATGGATATCAGAGATGGGGGATGTGATAACGGATATGGATATCAGAGATGGGGGATGTGATAACGGGTATGGATATCAGAGATAGGGGATGTGATAATGGATATGGATATCAGAGATGGGGAATGTGATAACGGGTATGGATATCAGAGATGGGGGATCTGATAACAGGTATTGATAGCAGAGATAGGAGATGTGATAACAGATATTCATATCAGCTATAGGAAATGTGATAACAGATACCGGTACCAGAGATGGGGGATGTGATAACGGGTATGGGTATCAGAGATAGGGGATCTGATAATGCGTATTGATGTGAGATAGGAAATGTGATAACGGGTATTGATGTGAGATATGAAATATGTTATCAAATCTGGATATTAGACTTTAAATCCCCTATCGAATCGAGATATTAAGCATTAAATGTGATATTGAACTTAGATATTAGAGATATTGATAAGCTATCAACTGCCAATATTAGAGACATTAAATATGGTATCAGTATTGATTTTAAACCTTAACTGTGATCGTGAATATAGATATTAAAGGCATTAAATATGATATTGAATCTGATTATTAAGCATTAGATGTGATGTTCAATATAGATATTGAACATTAAATAGACATTAAACCTTAAATATGATGTTAAATACTGATATTAATCATTCAATCTGGTGTTACCTCTAAATATAAGCATTAAATATGAGATTAAATATAGATATTAAAGATACTGAATATGATCATAGACAGAGATGGTAAATATGGTATCAAGCATTAGATGTGGTATTAAATATCGATATCAGACATTAGATGTGATGTTAAATACCGATATCAGACATTAGATGTGATATTAAATGCAGATATCAAACGTCAGCTGTGATGGTGAAGGCAGACGTGCCGGGTTCAATCTGTTGAATATCGATATCAAACATTAGGTGTGATATTAGATACCGATATCAAGCATTAGGTGTGATATTAGATACTGATATCAGACATTAGATGTGATATTAAATGCTGATATCAGACATCCACTGCGATGTTAAATATTGATCTCAAACATCAGCCGTGACAGTGAAGGCAGATGTGCCAGGTTCAATCTGTTGAATATCGATATCAAACATTAGGTGTGATATTAGATACCGATACCAAGCATTAGGTGTGATATTAGATACCGATATCAGACATTAGGTGTGATATTAAATACCGATCTCAGACATCAGCTGTGATATTAAAGATCGATCTCAGACATCAGATGTGATATTAAATATTGATGTCAAACATCAGCCGTGCCGGTGAAGGCAGATGTGCCAGGTTCAATCTGTTGAATATCGATACCAAGCATTAGGTGTGATATTAAATACCGATCTCAGACATCAGCTGTGATATTAAATGCTGATATCAAACATCATGTGATATTAAATGCTGATCTCAAACATCAGTGACGGTGAAGGCAGACGTGCCGGGTTCAGAGCGCTCCGTGCCGCTCTGCTGAAGCCCTGGCTGCGCTCTGAGTCCATGAACGGCACCCGCTGCAGGCTGTGATCGATAAGTAGCCACGGGCAGGGGCGCAGCTGCCAAATCGCAGCGGGCACGTGGAGGGAGGGAAGGGCTCCGGCTGCTCAGCACCCGTGTGGAAGTCCCAGTCCCAGTCGCAGTCCCAGTCCCAGTCCCAGTCCCAGTCCCAGTCGCAGTGAGGCTCGAGCTGCCCGGTGCCCTGGCTGGTTTGGGCGTGGGTACAGGGATAACAGGGCTGGGGAAGTGTGTGAATGGACAGTTATATAAACACAGAGCTGGGGAAAGGGACAGGGTGGAAATATGGAGGTGGACAGGTAGGCAAATAATAGATCAATAGATCAGTATATCAATATATAAATATATCAGTATATCAGTATGTCAGTGTATAGCTAAATAAATATAGAGATGTGCAGGTAGGCAAATAATAGATCAATAGATCAATAGATCACTATATCAATATATAAATATATCAGTATATCAGTGTATAGCTAAATAAATATAGAGATGTGCAGGTAGGCAAATAATAGATCAATAGATCAGTATATCAGTATATCAATATATAAATATATCAATATATCAGTATATCCATATATCAGTATATAGCTAAATAAATATAGAGATGTACAGGTAGGCAAATAATAGATCAAGATATCAATATATCAGTGTATCAGTATATCAATACATCAATATATAGCTAAATAAATATATAGATCTACAGGTAGACAAATAATATAGCAATATATCAGTATATCAATATATCAATATATCAATATAGAGCTAAATAAATATATCGATGTACAGGTAGGCAAATAATATATCAATATACCAGTATATCAATATAGAGCTAAATAAATATGTAGATATGCAGGTGTATAAACATATAAATGTACTCATATATAAATATATATAGCTAAATAAATATATAGGTACCTAGGTACATAAATATATAAATATATGAATATAAAAATATATGAATATATAAATATATAATTATGTAAATATATAAATCTATAGATATATCAATATATAAATATATAGCTAAATAAATATGTAAATGTACAGGTGTATAAATACATAAATATATAAAGAGATAGATATATAAATATATATAGATATATCAATATATAAATACATAGCTATATAAATATCTAGATATATAAATATCTAGATATATAGGTATAGAAATTTATCGATAGACAGGTATATAAATATATAGCTAAATAAATATATATACAGGTATATCAATATATAAATTTTTAAATATATACATATCTAGAAATATAGGTATAGAAATATATAGATATACAGGCATATAAATATGTAGCTATATCAATATATAAATATATAGATATACAGGCGTATAAATATGTAAATATATAAATATGTAGCTATATCAATATATAAATATATAGATATACAGGTGTATAAATATATAAATATATAAATATGTAGCTATATCAAGATATAAATATATAGCTACATAAATATCGAGATATATAGGTATAGAAATATATGGATATACAGGCATATAAATATCTAGATACATAGCTATATAAATACATAAATATATAAATGTGGAACTATATATATAGAGGTATAGAAATATATCAATATATAGCTACATAGATATATAGGTATAGAAATATATAGATATGTAAATATATGAATATATAGCTAAACAGATATAGAAATATAGAAATAAATAAGTGTCTAAATATATAAATATATAGCTATGTAAATATAATCATATATAGCTATAGAAATACATGGATATAGAAATATAGAAATATATAGCTATATAAATACATAGGTATATAAACAGAAATATATCACTATAGAAATATATAGATATAGAAATATAGAAATATAAATAGATATAGCTATATAAATACATAGGTATATAAATATAAAAGTATATAGCTATCTAAATACATAGGTATATAAATATATAGATATAGAAATATATAGCTGTAGAAATACATAGATATGTAAATATATAAATATATAGGTATATAAATGTATAAATGTGTAGATCAGGATTGGATATTGGAACTAAAGGAATCAATCCATCAATCAATCGCTGTAAGCAAATCGATACCTCGAATTAAATCCGAATTCCTAAATAAATCCTTCCCTATCAATACATAATAATTGATCAAGAATGATAATCATAAAGAACAATAAGCTGTAAATAATAATCAATACAGCTGTATTCATATATGAGTATATAGCTCTATAAATATCTATTTATATGGTTAATATTGCTATATTCATATGTGAGTATATAGCTCTATAAATGTATTTACATATCTAGTTTATTTAATATCTATTTAAGATGGCTGTATTTATATATGAGTATATAGCTCTGTAAATATCTATTTAATACCTATTTAATATAGCTATAGTCATATGTAAGTATATAGCTCTAGAAATAGATTTTTATATATTTGATATAGCTATATTCCTATATAAGTAACTAGCTCTATATATTTTTATATATTAGTATAGCTGTATTCATCTATAAGTAACTAGCTCTATAAATGTATTTTTATATATTTAATATAGCTATCTTAATATATAAGTAACTAGCTCTATAAATATATTTATATCTATTTAGTATCTATTTAATATGGCTATGTTCATATATTAGTAACTAGCTCTATAAATATATTTTTATATATTTAATATCTATTTTATATAGCTATATTCATATATTAGCATATAGCTCTATAAATATATTTTTATATATTTAATATCTATTTTATATAGCTATATTCATATATTAGCATATAGCTCTGTAAATATATTTATATATATCTAATATCTATTTAATATAGCTGTATTCATATATGAGTATATAGCTCTATAAATATATTGATGTCTATTTAATATATATTTAATAGCTCTTTAATACAGCTATATTCATATAGGAGTATATAGCTCTGTAAATATATTTATTTATATCTAATATCTATTTAATATAGCTGTATTCATATATTAGCATATAGCTCTGTAAATATATTTATATATATCTAATATCTATTTAATATAGCTGTATTCATATAGGAGTATATAGCTCTATAAATATATTTATATTTAATAGCTATTTAATATAGCTGTATTCATATATGAGTAACTAGCTCTATAAATACATTTTTATCTATTTAGTGTAGCTATATTCATATATGAGTATATAGCTCTATAAATATATTTATATCTATTTAATATCTCTATATTCATATATCAATAACTAGCTCTATAAATATATTTATTTAATATGGCTTTATTCATATATGAGTAACTAGCTCTATAAATATATCTATTTAATATCTCTATATTCATATATCAGTCACTAGTTCTATAAATATATTTATATCTATTTAATATCTCTATATTCATATATCAGTCACTAGCCCTATAAATATATTTATATCTATTTAATATCTCTATATTCATATATCAGTAACTAGCTCTATAAATATATTTATATCTATTTAATATCTCTACATTCATATGTCAGTCACTAGTTCTATAAATATATTTATATCTATTTAATATCTCTATATTCATATATCAGTCACTAGCCCTATAAATATATTTATATCTATTTAATATCTCTATATTCATATATCAGTAACTAGGTCTATAAATATATTTATATCTATTTAATATCTCTACATTCATATGTCAGTCACTAGTTCTATAAATATATTTATATCTATTTACTATCTCTACATTCATATATCAGTCACTAGCCCTAGAAATACCCATTTCTCTACATTTATCGAGCTCTATCGATCACTATCTGTGCCATATCGATACACATCCATCGATCTCTGCCCTATCGATCCGGCTATCGATCTATACCCAAACCCGTCGATATCCAGCAGCTGGGGGGGTGTGTTCCATAAAACAGACACCCAGCTCCAGCAGGATTTGCTGGGGGGGTGTGTTCCATAAAACAGACACCCAGCTCCAGCAGGATTTCCCGGGATAACGCCCGGCACGGAGAGGGGATGGAGAGGGGCAGCTCCGAATCCCCGCCAAGGGCCGGAGCTCCGCAGGGCTGGGCCTCCTCCTCCTCCTCCTCCTCTGGGCCATCAGTGAATGGCATCGATGATCCCTGCTATAGATGATCAATAGTGGGTGTATTGGATGTGGATCCCATTGATTGTGAGATCCCCGGTATATATCAGCTATAGGATCTATTTTATAGTGGATGTGGATCCCATTGATTCTGGGATCCCCGGTATATATCAGCTATAGGATCTATTTTATAGTGGATGTGGATCCCATTGATTCTGGGATCCCCAGTATCAATCAGCTATAGGATCTATTTTATAGTGGATGTGGATCCCATTGATTCTGGGATCCCCAGTATATATCAGCTATAGGATATATTTTATGGTGGATGTGGATCCCATTGATTCTGGGATCCCCGGTATATATCAGCTATAGGATCTATTTTATAGTGGATGTGGATCCCATTGATTCTGGGATCCCCGGTATATATCAGCTATAGGATATATTTTATGGTGGATGTGGATCCCATTGATTCTGGGATCCCCAGTATCAATCAGCTATAGGATCTATTTTATAGTAGGTATATTTTATATATATCACATTTATTCTATCGATGATCCCTATTCTAGATCAGCTATAGAATATATTTTATATTCGATATATTTTATATGTATGACATTTATTCTGTGACCCCTATTATATATAATCGATAGAATATATCTTAGATATATTTTATATGTATCACATTTATTCTATGATCTCTCATATATAATCTCTATGATATATTCTATATATTATATATTAGATATATTTTATATGTATGACATTTATTCTGGGATCCCTATTATATATAATCTGTAGAATATATTTTATATTAGAGATATTTTATACCTATCCCATTTATTCTGTCTATGATCCCTATTATATAATCTATAGAATATATTCTATATATTCTATATTAGATATATTTGATGTGTATCACATTCATTCTACCTATGATCCCTATCATAGGTCATCTATACGATACACTCTATATATCAGATCTATTTTATATGTATTACGTTTCTTCTACCTGTGATTCCTGTTATAGATCATCTAGACGATAGATTCTGTATATTCTACAGATCAGATCTCTTTGATGTGTATCACATTGATTCTGTGAGCTCTATTCTATATCATCTATACGATATATTCTATAGATCAGATCTATTTGATGTGTCTCACATTTCTTCCGTGAGCTCTATTGTATATCATCTATATGATATATCCTATATATTAGATATCAGATCTATTTGATGTGTACCACATTTCTTCTGTGATCTCTATATCATCTATACGATATATTCTATAGATCAGATCTATTTGATGTGTATCACATTTCTTCTGTGGTCCCTATTACATACCATCTATATGATATCATCTATATGATATCTATATATCATCTATATCCTATATATCCCATCCATTTGATGCGTACCACTTTTCTTCTCCCTATCTGGTATCTATCCCGTCTATTCCATGGATTCCATGTGTTATATGGATCATACATATCCCATATGCGTCCAGGTCATCATGGATGTGTTTGATCCCGATTATTCCTACATCCATTACTATTTTTATTACTATTATTATTATTATTATTACTATTATTATTACTATTATTATTTCTCGGTGCTGAGCGATTGAAGTGGGTTCTCCCTCGTCCTGCTCCCTGTTCCCAGCTGGAATTTCCCCGGAGCGGGCCGGGGCCGGAGCTGTGCCGGAGAGGCAGCAAAGGGGGAACGGCGGCGTTTCTTCGGGATGAGGGGAGGTTGCAGTGGGAACGGAGGGAAAGATGGAAAAGAGGGAAATCTGGGAGAGCGGCGGGGAAAGGCTGGAGCTGGGAATGATCCGGTGAAAGGGAGAGTGAAAGTCGGGAATGCAGAGAAATCCCCAAAATGGGGAAAGGGAGAAAATGGAGGGGAGTGGAGGAAATGGAGGGAATCGAGGAAAAGAGAGGAAGTAGAGAAAAATAGAGAATATCGAGAAATAGATGGGAAATAGAGAAAAAGAGAGAAAATGGAGAAATGGAGAAAAATAGGGGAAATAGAGAAAAATAGAGAATATAGAGAAAAATAGAGGATATAGAGAAATATATGGGAAATAGAGAAAAACAGAAAATGTAAAAATGGAGAAAAATAGAGGAAATAGAGAAAAATAGAGGAAATACAGAAATATATGGGAAATAGTGAAAATAGAGAAAAATAGAGAAAATAGAGAAATGGAATAAAATAGAGGAAATAGAGAAAAGAGAGGAAATAGAGAAGAATATGGGAAATAGAGAAAACTAGAGAATATAGAGAAAAATAGAGAAAATGTCGAAATGGAGAAAAATAGAGGAAATGGAGAAAAATAGAGGAAATAGGAAAAATAGAGAAAATAGAGAAAAATATCTAAATGGAGAAAAATAAAGGAAATAGAGAAAAATATGGGAAATAGAGAAAAATAGAGAATATAGAGAATACAGAGAAAAATAGAGAAAATGTAGAAATAGAGAAAAATAGAGAAAAATATCTAAATGGAGAAAAATAGAGGAAATAGAGAAAAATAGAGAATATAGAGAAAAATATGGGAAATCGAGAAAAATAGAGAATATAGAGGAAAGGATAGAAAATAGAGAAAAATATCTAAAGGGAGAAAAATAGAGAAAATAGAGAAAAATAGAGAAAATACAGAAAAAGATAGAAAATGTAGAGAAATATCTAAATAGAAAAAAATATGGGAAATGGAGAAAAATAGAGAAAATAGAGAAAAGGATAGAAAATAGAGAAAAATATAGAAAATATAGGAAATAGAAAATAGGGAAAAAGACAGTAGAGAAAAATATCAAAATAGAGAAAAATAGAGAAAATAGAGAAAAATACCTAAATAGAGAAAAATCTAGAAAAAGATGGAAAAGATCGAAAAATATCAAAATAGAGAAAAATAGAGAAAATAGAGAAAAAATATCGAAAGATAAAAAATAGAGAAAAAGGTGGAAAACAGGGAAAAATCTCTTGAAATCTAAAATAGATACAAATATAGAAAATAGAGGAAAATGTGGAAAATATGGGAAATGTGGGAATTGTAGGAAAATATGGGAAATATGGAAAATATGGGAATTATAGGGAAATAAGGGAAATATGGAAAATATGGGAATTAGAGAAAAATATGGGGAAATATGGAAAATATGGGAATTAGAGAAAAATATGGGGAAAGAGGGGGAAATAGAGAAAAATGTCTAAAAATAGAAAATCGGGATTAAAGTGCTCGGGATTCCCAGAAATCCCCAGGAATGGCAGCAGCCCAAACCTCTCCCAAAGTTTTCCCGACGTTTCCGGCGCCTGCGGCCAAAATCCCTCGGGAAGAAGGAGAATGGGAATTCGGGGTGTAAAATTCCCGGGATTTTCCGTCCCTTTCTGTCAGGGGTTGTTCTTTGGGTCCTGGAGGAAGGGAATTTGTTTATCCCGGAGTTTCTTGGGAATATCCGGAGTGGGTTTGAAGGGCTGGAATTCCATGAAAAACGAGGCCAGCGCCTCATTCCCGCCGGCTGGGCTGAGAATCCAAGCAGCCTTGGAAGGATTTGGGAATTCTTCCAGCTTCGCATGTGCAGGGAATCTTGGATTTAAAGCCGCTGGCAAAACTTGGGAATTTCTTCTGGCAATTGCAGGAGGGAATCGGGAATGGAATTTTGGTGTTGAACAATTCCCGGAAGTTTTCCGGCCGCTGCATCCACAGGGAAACCCCAGGCTGCTCCAGGGATGGAATTCCCAACCTCGGAGCTCGCTTCCCTCCCTCGGGATCCGCGGGAATTCCGCCCTTTCCCTCCCTGACCCCCTGCGCGCTCCCGCCGCAAATTCCCGGGATTTTTGAGCCCGGATTTCGGGAACGTCGCCCTGCGAGGACGAGAAACTCGGCATTCCGTCGGCTCGGCCTCGGCCTCTCCCGTTTTTCCATGCTGCCGGAAAAAAAAACCCCTTCGGAACGCTCCGTCGGGATCGCTCTGCTCCCATCAGCGCATTCCCGGTTCTTCCCATTCCCTTTTATCCCGGGAAAAAAGACTCCCGGCCCCTCTTTTCTCGGAGCCGCTGGACGCCGCCAGATAAGGGCGGCTCATCCTGTGGATCCTTCATCCCGATCCATGGTTTTCTTCCCGCTAATCGCGCCGTGAAGGCGGCATTATGCAAATTCCCGCTTGAAACGCCCGGAATGCCCATTTGCATCGGGATTTCTGCGGAAAAATCCCGGCCCCGTGCGGGATGTGGGAGCTGGAGCTCGTTAAATCCCGGGGAAATGAGGGATGGGGCTGCCGGAAATTCTCGGGATGAGAGGAACCGGGAGCCAGGTGGAGCCCTTGGAGCTGCTCTCGGGAGCTGGGAATTCCCTGGAATTCCGGGAATCCCAGGAAATGCCTCCGTGCAGCCCTGGATTGCTGGGATTGCTCATCCTCCAATCTCTGGCATCCTTGGCAAACGCCCGGGAGCCCCTCTGAAAACAACAGGGAAAGTTCTTTGGGAAGAGCGCCGCCGTTCCTTTCTATCCCGGCTTTTTTCCCGGCTTTTTTGGGAATGGAAAGGCTCCTGGAAAAGGGGAATTCCCGCCCCCATCCCGCTATTAATGAATGGGGATTCCCAGATCCTCCCACGGCCCCCCTGATTCCGTTCCCTAAAATCTTTTCGGGAATAATGGGAATAAAGCTCTTCCCAGGGAATAAAAAGCCCCAGAGCGGGGCTGGAAAATCGGGAGAGATCCATGGATTTCCTGGGAATGCTGACGGAGAGGCAGCTCCGCCAGCAATGGATCGGTAATTAACAATGAGAATTAATCCTTCTTTGAATACTTCCACCCGAAATTTGGGATGAAAGGCTGGAATGTTCGGGATCTCGAGCTGGCTTCGAAAATCCAGGGGAATAAAACCGATCCTAAAATAACCTGGAAGGTTTGAAAATGTGGAGAATTATCCCGGCTTTCCCTTTGCTTTTGATTAATTCTTTAATTAATAGAGCACCTTGACTTCGTTAATTCCTTAGGAATGGAATTTTGGGTTAATTAATTCCTGACTTTCTTCATTCTCGGCGTGATTTTGGAGAGGAAAATCCGGCTTTTCCTGGTTTTCCTCGGATTGGGCTTCTTGGAATCCAACCATTCCCAGTCCGGAATCCCGGGATTTGGGTTGGTTTTAATCCCTGCATCCGCCCCTTCTCACATGGCCGAGGTTAAGCCGGACTCAAAGCCGGGCCTAAGCCCCAGCTCAGCCTCCTCCTGCCTTCCCGCTATTCCCGACCTCTCCGTGCCTTTGATTCCCAGCTCCTCTCAGCGCTTCCTGCCTGAATCCGGGGACAATTCCCGGCTTTCGGCTCGGAGGGGAGTGGCCGGCTCCCGGGAGGGCTGATTAGGCCGGGATAATTGGGAATGCGAGCGGGAGGAAGGCGCCGGATCCGTTTAATCAGGGCTAATTCCTCTCCTCGAGCTCGGAACCGGAGGGATTTTGCCGCTGGATTTATTCACAGATTCTGCCGGAAAAGGCAAAACGTTCGCTTCCCTCGGAGTTTCGCCGAAGCTGCCGGAGCCTCGCTTCCCGGACGGGACGGAATTCCCGCTCCGGGATGGCTCCGAGCTGCTGCCTTGGCAGCAGGACCCGCCTCTTCCCAAAATTCCCGCTCTGGGAATGTTCCGTGTGCTCCGGGATCTTCCGGAGCCTGCATTCCATGGGATCCCGGAGTGCTTACGGGGATGGGGCGGCCGAGGGAAAGGGAGCCCCCATTCCCAGAGGGATCGGAACCCTCCGGATGCGGCTCCGGTGCTCAGCCTCGCCTTTCCCTTGGGTTTTCCCTGGAATGCACCAGGAATCCTCGAGGGATTTCTCCTGTTCCCTGTTTTCCTTCCGCTTTTCCCTTCACGGGCTGGGGATGTTGGGTGAATTCCCGCTTTGCCAGGATCCACCTGCTTCGCTCTCGGAATGCTTTGGGAATGCTCCGGGATGGATGGAAAGGGAGGAGCTGCGAGGCCCCTTCCATCCCAAAACCTTCCGAAAAACTGGGATAGAAAAGCGAGCGCGGCGAGGGAATCTGGGATGTTCCTGCTGCCCGGGCATGACATCATCCGGAATGGGCTTCTTTTCCCTCTCGGATTTCCTTGACCCCTTTCTAACTCGGGGCGTTCCCGCGTTCAGCCTTTCCCATCTGGAAACCATTTGCGCCGCACAGGATGAGGGAATCAAACTCGGGAAGCTGCGAGCGCAGGGAGAGCTCGGATCCGGGAGGGAGAGCTCGGATCCGGGAGGGAGAGCTTGGATCCGGGAGGGAGAGCTCGGATCCAGGAGGGAGAGCTCAGATCCCAGAGGGAGAGCTCGGATCCGGGAGGGAGAGCTCGGATCCAGGAGGGAGAGCTCAGATCCCAGAGGGAGAGCTCGGATCCGGGAGGGAGAGCTTGGATCCGGGAGGGAGAGCTCAGATCCGGGAGGGAGAGCTCAGATCCCAGAGGGAGAGCTCGGATCCAGGAGGGAGAGCTCGGATCCGGGAGGGAGAGCTCGGATCCAGGAGGGAGAGCTCGGATCCAGGAGGGAGAGCTCGGATCCGGGAGGGAGAGCTCGGATCCAGGAGGGAGAGCTTGGATCCCAGAGGGAGAGCTTGGATCCCAGAGGGAGAGCTCGGATCCCAGAGGGAGAGCTCGGATCCGGGAGGGAGAGCTCAGATCCCAGAGGGAGAGCTCGGATCCGGGAGGGAGAGCTCGGATCCGGGAGGGAGAGCTCGGATCCCAGAGGGAGAGCTCGGATCCCAGAGGGAGAGCTCGGATCCCAGGATTTGAGTGCAGGATCCCAGAGGGAGCGCAGGATCCCGGGATTTGGGTGGCACGGGATTTCTGGGATTATCCAACCTCCCGCTGCGCAGGCTGCTCCAAGCTGCGCAAATTTCCATGGAAAGCGCGGAGCACCCTGGCAGCCAGCAATTCCTTCCCACTGCAGGGTAGGGATTCCGGGAATCTGGGAATGCTGCCTGCCAGGTGCCAAACAGAATTCCCAGGGAACAGAATTCCCGTGTCCAAGGCAGCCTGGAATAAACCGGGATAGCCCCGTGGCAAGGCATGGAATGGGATGATCCCTAAAATCCTTCCCAGCATCCCGCTAAGCCCAGAATTAACCGTGGCAAACTCCAGCTTGTTTCTCCCGGAGCAGGGAGCGCGCGGCAGGCCCGGAATGCTCGCCCGCTCCGGGGTTTTTCCGTGCGCCGGAGCTCAGCTGCTCCCAATTTCCGGGCGAGGCCTTGGCCCCGTTATCCCGGGAGAAAGATCTGGAAGAGCCGACATCTGCTTCGCATTGTGGGAAGGCGGCGTTTCCTTCCGGCCCTTTCCCGGGAATGCTCTTCCCGGCGGCAACATGTGGCCGGAATTAGGGAGCTGCTGGTGGAGAAGGGAAAGCTGGAGCAGGTCCTGGGGAATGGCTCTCGAAACCAGGGGGGGGTTTCCAGGAAAACTGGGAAAAGCGGTGCTAGAAGGGAGGGAATTCATCCCTAAAAACTGAGGGAATTTGTCCCTAAAAACTGAGGGAATTGTTCAGGAAAACGGGGAAAAGGGGTGCTAAAAGGGAGGGAATTTGTCCCTAAAACTGAGGGAATTCGTCCCTAAAAACTGAGGGAATTGTTCAGGAAAACTGGGAAAACTGGTGCTAAAATGGAGGGAATTTGTCCCTAAAACTGAGGGAATTTGTCCCTAAAAACTGAGGGAATTGTTTCCTAAAACTGGGAAAAGTGGTGCTAAAAGGGAGGGAGTTTGTCCCTAAAACTGGGGGAATTTGTCCCTAAAAACTGAGGGAATTTGTCCCTAAAAACGGAGGGAATTTGTCCCTAAAAACTGAGGGAATTGTTCAGGAAAACTGGGAAAAGTGGTGCTAAAATGGAGGGAATTCGTCCCTAAAACAGAGGGAATTTGTCCCTAAAAACTGAGGGAATTTTTGCCCAAAACGTGAGGGATTTTTTCCCTAAAACTGAGGAAAAAATTTCACTAAAATGGAGGGAATTTTTCACTAAAACCTGAGGGAATTTTCCCTTAAAATCCGAGGGAATTTTCCCCTAAAATCCAAGGGAATTTCTCCCTAAAACCTGAGGAAATTTTCCCTAAAATCCAAGGGAATTCTCTCTAAACCTGAGGGAATTTTCCCTAAAATCCAAGGGAATTTTCCCCTAACATCCACGAATTTCTCCCTAAAATCCGAGGGAATTCTCCCTAAACCTGCATGCGGCAGCAGCCCCGGCGGGCCTTGCAAAGGAAGGACAACCGGGATCATTCCACGTTTTTCCATTCATCCCAAGTTTTGCTCTTCCTTGGGACACTCCAGCAATCTCTCTCCCGGATCCCGGCCTCGCCTTCGCAGCCTCCCTCTCGCCATTCCCGCTCCTCCTCTCGTTTTCCCCGGGATTTCCTGCGACTCGCTCCCGCTTTTTCCCAGCCTTCGGCCCTGCCAAGATTCCCGGGGGATCTTCCCGACCCTTTGGGAAGAGCCGGGCGCTTTTCCAGCCGCTCTTCCCGGCCGGATTGCGCTTCCCTTCTCCCAGCGGGCGCCGTGCCAAGTGCTGCCATCCGCCGCCTGCTTCAAAATGGAGGCGGCGAGGAATCCATTTTCATCCCGGAGATGCCGGCATTCGGGATTTGGGATTCGGCCTTCCCGGCCATCTGGAGATCGTGGAATCCATCCCGCCGGAAACACGGAATTCCCTTGACCCGCCTGGTGTGGTTTGGGGGGATTCGGGCTCGCAATTCCCTCCCGAACGGGAGGAGCCGGGCAGGTATTCCCGAGGGAAAAGCGGGAATGAACGAGAGGTTTGGCACGGAGAGTGGAATAATCCCGAGGGAAGGAGCTGGGTGCTCTCTCCCTGCTGGATTTTAGGATTTTAGGGAATTTCAGAGCCCCGGTTGCAATCGACAGCGTCGCTCCAAAATTCGGAGGGCTCGGGGGATTTTGGTTGGGGTTGGGGGGGTTTTTTTTTTTTAGAAAAATCCCAACTTTTGGAGCTCCTTGCAGTCCTGCGGAGCGGGTGAACTCGGCAGGCTCCCATCCCAAAAAAAAAGCCCGCATTGTTCCCAGTTCCTGTTGATTCCCGGCTCCGTGGGGCGGCAGGAAGAACATCTGCACATCTGCGGATATTGGATTCCCAGAAATCCAGACTTCGGCCAAACGTCCCTGGCTCAGGCTGGAAAATGTCAGCCCGGAGCCGCTCTGGGAGCCGGGAATTGATTCCCGGCCGTGCGGCGCCGGAAGGTTTTGCATTCCCAGAGAATTGCGGGATGCTGGGAGGGGATCTGGGGGGGAATTCCCAGGTTTTTGGGGTCGCAGTTGCCTAAAGGAGGCTTTTTTCCCGCAGGTTTATGCTCCGTCGGCGAGCACCGCCGACTACAACCGGATTCTCCCGGTTTTCCATCCTCCAAACCAGCAGCCAGCACTTTTCCCAGCTCCTTCTTCATGCAAGGTAAGAGGCACAATTCCATTCCCGTCCCTTTTCCCAGATTTTCCTCCTCCGGAGGAGCTTTTTGGGCTCGTTCCCGTAAAAAAAACGTGGATTTGTGCGTCCCTCACGGAGCTGGAGCTCGGAGCTCCCGGGGTTTTGCTGCTCCACGAGCGGGAAATTGGGGATGGATTCCTGGAGAGCATTCCCGGAGTTGGGAAAAGCCCGGAGAATCCGGCTGCTCCTGTGGTGCCCTTCCCTGGGAAGGATGGGAATGGTGGAATAGGGAGGGCGGAGCAGCTCTCCGAGGTCACCTTCTCCAAGTGTGCCCCATCCAGGGCTTTTTGGGGAATTGCAGGGAATGATTCCAAGGCTTTCCCGGGTATGATTCCAAGGCTTTCCCGGGTGGGAATTCTTCCTCTTTTTTGTTTTAATCTCGGTAATGAAACTTCCTGGAATTCCAAGGATTCCCGGTGCCATTCCCAGCACCATTCCTGGTGCTGTTCCTGGTGCTGTTCCCGGTGCCATTCCCGGTGCCATTCCCAGCTCCATTCCTCATTCCCAGCTCCATTCCCACCTCCATTCCCAGCTCCATTCCCCGTTCCCAGCCCCATTCCCAGCTCCATTCCCCATTCCCAGCTCCATTCCCCATTCCCAGCTCCATTCCCAGCTCCATTCCCCATTCCCCATTCCCAGCTCCATTCCCCATTCCCAGCCCCATTCCCCATTCCCAGCTCCATTCCCAGCTCCATTCCCCCTTCCCAGCTCCATTCCCAGCTCCATTCCCAGCTCCATTCCCCATTCCCAGCTCCATTCCCCATTCCCAGCTCCATTCCCAGCTCCATTCCCAGCCCCATTCCCCATTCCCAGCTCCATTCCCAGCCCCATTCCCCATTCCCAGCTCCATTCCCCATTCCCAGCTCCATTCCCAGCTCCATTCCCCATTCCCAGCTCCATTCCCCATTCCCAGCTCCATTCCCAGCCCCATTCCCCATTCCCAGCTCCATTCCCCATTCCCAGCTCCATTCCCAGCCCCATTCCCCATTCCCAGCTCCATTCCCCATTCCCAGCCCCATTCCCCATTCCCAGCTCCATTCCCCATTCCCAGCTCCATTCCCAGCTCCATTCCCCATTCCCAGCTCCATTCCCCATTCCCAGCTCCATTCCCAGCTCCATTCCCAGCCCCATTCCCCATTCCCAGCTCCATTCCCAGCTCCATTCCCCATTCCCAGCTCCATTCCCCATTCCCAGCTCCATTCCCAGCCCCATTCCCCATTCCCAGCTCCATTCCCCATTCCCAGCTCCATTCCCAGCTCCATTCCCCATTCCCCATTCCCCATTCCCAGCCCCATTCCCCATTCCCAGCTCCATTCCCCATTCCCAGCTCCATTCCCAGCTCCATTCCCCATTCCCAGCTCCATTCCCCATTCCCAGCTCCATTCCCAGCTCCATTCCCCATTCCCAGCTCCATTCCCCATTCCCCATTCCCCATTCCCAGCCCCATTCCCAGCTCCATTCCCAGCTCCATTCCCAGCTCCATTCCCCATTCCCCATTCCCACCTCCATTCCCCATTCCCGGCTCCGTTCCCGGTGCCATTCCCACCTTTCCCTCTTGCAGATGGCCACCACGGCAGCGATCCCTGGAGCTCGTCGAGCGGGATGAACCAGGCCGGCTACGGGGGAATGTTGGGCGGCTCCTCCCACCTCGGCCAGGCCGGCAGCTACTGCAGCCTGCACCCTCACGAGCGCCTGGTACGGAGCCGGAATTCCCAGGAAAACCCGCGATTCCCACCCCAAACTGTGCCGTTCCCAGTTTGCATTCCCATCCCAAACTGTGCCATTCCCAGTTTACCTCTGCATTCCCATCCCAAACTGTGCCATTCCCAGTTTGCATTCCCATCCCAAACTGTGCCATTCCCAGTTTCCCCCTTCATTCCCATCCCAAACTGTGCCATTCCCAGTTTCCCTCTGCATTCCCATCCCAAACTGTGCCATTCCCAGTTTGCATTCCCATCCCAAACTGTGCCATTCCCAGTTTCCCCCTTCATTCCCATCCCAAACTGTGCCATTCCCAGTTTCCCTCTGCATTCCCACCCCAAACTGTGCCATTCCCACCCCAAACTGTGCCGTTCCCAGTTTCCCTCTGCATTCCCATCCCAAACTGTGCCATTCCCAGTTTCCCCCTTCATTCCCATCCCAAACTGTGCCGTTCCCAGTTTCCCTCTGCATTCCCATCCCAAACTGTGCCATTCCCAGTTTGCATTCCCATCCCAAACTGTGCCGTTCCCAGTTTCCCTCTGCATTCCCATCCCAAACTGTGCCATTCCCAGTTTGCATTCCCATCCCAAACTGTGCCATTCCCAGTTTCCCCCTTCATTCCCATCCCAAACTGTGCCATTCCCAGTTTCCCTCAGCATTCCCACCCCAAACTGTGCCATTCCCAGTTTGCCCTCTGCATTCCCACCCCAAACTGTGCCATTCCCAGTTTCCCTCTGCATTCCCATCCCAAACTGTGCCGTTCCCAGTTTCCCTCTGCATTCCCATCCCAAACTGTGCCATTCCCAGTTTGCATTCCCATCCCAAACTGTGCCATTCCCAGTTTCCCCCTTCATTCCCATCCCAAACTGTGCCATTCCCAGTTTCCCTCAGCATTCCCACCCCAAACTGTGCCATTCCCAGTTTGCCCTCTGCATTCCCACCCCAAACTGTGCCATTCCCAGTTTCCCTCTGCATTCCCATCCCAAACTGTGCCATTCCCAGTTTCCCTCTGCATTCCCACCCCAAACTGTGCCATTCCCATCCCAAACTGTGCCATTCCCAGTTTCCCTCTGCATTCCCATCCCAAACTGTGCCATTCCCAGTTTCCCCCTTCATTCCCACCCCAAACTGTGCCGTTCCCAGTTTCCCTCTGCATTCCCACCCCAAACTGTGCCATTCCCAGTTTCCCTCTGCATTGCCATCCCAAACTGTGCCATTCCCAGTTTCCCCCTTCATTCCCATCCCAAACTGTGCCATTCCCAGTTTCCCCCTTCATTCCCATCCCAAACTGTGCCATTCCCAGTTTCCCCCTTCATTCCCACCCCAAACTGTGCCATTCCCAGTTTCCCTCTGCATTGCCATCCCAAACTGTGCCATTCCCAGTTTCCCCCTTCATTCCCATCCCAAACTGTGCCATTCCCAGTTTCCCCCTTCATTCCCACCCCAAACTATGCCGTTCCCAGTTTCCCTCTGCATTCCCACCCCAAACTGTGCCGTTCCCAGTTTCCCTCTGCATTCCCATCCCAAACTGTGCCATTCCCAGTTTGCATTCCCATCCCAACCTGTGCCATTCCCAGTTTGCCTCTGCATTCCCATCCCAAACTGTGCCATTCCCAGTTTCCCCCTTCATTCCCACCCCAAACTGTGCCATTCCCACTTTCCCTCTGCTTTCCCACCCCGGAGTGTGCCAGGGCAGCTTGGAATCACCCAGGCACCGGAATGCGATCCCTAAAATCCCTCCCGGCGAGCGTGGCAGCGCCTTTCCCTCCTCTCCACACGCCGCCATTCCCTGTTTTCCCGCTTTTCCAGAGCTACCCATCCCACTCCTCGGCCGACATCAACTCCAGCCTCCCGCCGATGTCCACGTTCCACCGGAGCGGCACGAACCACTACAGTGCCTCCTCGTGCACGCCGCCCGCCAACGGCACCGACTCCATCCTGGGTGAGCATTCCCGGCCCTCCGGAAAACCGGGATCGGCCCAAACCGCCTCCGAGCCCGGGATATTCTGGGAATGTTTCCATCTGGGAATGGAGGGATTCGATTGCAGCTCGTGGCTCTCCCAGCCCTGCTGGCAGTAAAGGGTTGGAAGGGGATGAGCTGTTCCCAATTCCCATTCCCATTCCCATTCCCAGGGCTTTGCTCTTTCCTGCTCGGCTTTTCCAAGCGGGAATATCAGGGATATCCCTTCATTCCCTGAGGGAAGCTCTGTGTCATTCCCCATGCTCTTCCTCCAGGGAATTCCCAAATTTCCTTCCCTGCTTTCCCCCATCCCTGGAAGTGTCCAAAGCCGCCTTGGACCGGCGGAAAAATGAGCCGATCCCGACATTCCCAAAGCTCTCGGTGCTGGGCCGAGGCTGCGGGAAACGCAAAGCCCCGGATCCAAAGAAAGGATCCGAGGGCGGCTTTTCCCTGCGGAATAACCCAGGAGGAGCGGGAGAATTCCACGGGAATTCTGAGCGGGAATTCTGTGTTTCGCAGCCAACAGAGGAAGCGGAGCCGCAGGCAGCTCGCAGACCGGCGACGCGCTGGGAAAAGCCCTCGCCTCTGTAAGGAAACCCTTTGGAATTCCCGTTTGCACCTTTCGGAATCGGAGTTGGAGTCCCCTGGGGGCGGCTGGAGTTGGCCAAGACGAGCAGCGAATCCACGGGAATAGGGACGATCCGGGCAAAGGGGGTTGGGACAGCCTAGGAATGGGAAGAGGGAAGGCTCGGCCCCCGTTCCCACGGGAGAGGGAGGCCGGCCCGCAGCCACAGGATTCCTTCGGAATTTCCTGGCAGCTCCCCGTGGTTAAAGGCAGCCGTTCCCGCCTTGGGCCGGGATAACGGGAGCCGGAGTAGCCCCAGGCCAGCCGGGATATTCCCGGCCCGCTCCTCTTA
Organism: Corvus hawaiiensis; assembly: GCF_020740725.1. Taxonomy (NCBI): domain Eukaryota; kingdom Metazoa; phylum Chordata; class Aves; order Passeriformes; family Corvidae; genus Corvus; species Corvus hawaiiensis. Next base: position 971,777 of record NC_063255.1, on the reverse strand, counting down.
TCCCGGCCAGCAGCGCTGCCCTTGGAGCCGGGAGCATTCGGGTATTTTCTGGGCACAGTGGGTTCCTCTGAGTTCTCATGACGCCGGTTCATGCGAGGAAGTCGAGCCACTACAAACGTGTCCTGGGCGATCCCTGGGATCATGCCAATCCCGGGAATCCCTTCCCAAGGGAAGGCGTGCAGCTTCCTGCATCTCCTTAACGAGACCCATCTCGGCACGAAGCCTTTCGGAGCTCGGAATTCCGGGGGCTCCGTCGGAACCGGGAGGCTTTTCGCGCCTGGCCTGCTCTCGTTTGAAATGTCGGGAATGCATAAGAATTCCAAGGTCTTTTTTTTTTTGGCATCGGGATGTGTCGGCTTTAGATTAATTGTGATTCATCTTTTGAAGATCTATTCTCCAGATCACACCAACAACAGCTTTTCATCAAATCCTTCAACTCCTGTCGGTTCTCCCCCTTCTCTCTCAGGTATTGTTCCATTCTCTTTTACTGAAGTTTTCCTAAGTGCTTGCTGGTGGTGTGGTGTTTTTTTTTTGGGAAGAGATGCCGGGATGAGGTCCCACGTGGCAGCCGTGCATCCCAAATCCCCTCAGCGGAGAGAACTTCCCGAAAGTTCCCGTGCTCGATCCGTCCTTCCCTCATTCCGGGGAGTCGGGATTGCCCGCGGCGCCACGGTTCCGAGCTGAATGCAGGGAATTTGGAGAGCAGCGAGGATTTTTATAGGATCAGGGTGGCCCAGGAATCCTGGATTGACCTTTAAAGGTCCCTTCCAAGCCCCAGCACTCCAGGATTGCAGGATTTGGGGGATTTTTCTTGCCAGCATTTGTAGGTTTTCCCCAAACCCGCTCGACTCGGGATCATCCCAAGGGAACAAATCCCGAGGGAACAAACCAGGCCCTTGGGATATTATTCCCTGCAGTTAGAATTCCCAATTTTTAATCCGTGAGGGTTCAGCTGCTCCTTCCAGGCAGCTCATCCCACCCCTCTGGAAAATCCCTCTCCTCGAGGCCAAGCGTGGATCCCACCATTGCAGAATCCCGCTGTTGGAACTCCCCGGGCAGGGAAAGCTGGGATCCATCCCGGGAATCCCGTCAGGATCCCACGGGGACGAGCCCCTCCGGGAATGGCGCAGGACGATCCGGGAGAATCCCGCATCCGCCTCCATCCCGCAGAGCCGGCAGGTGGCACAGGGAGCTCCCAGAGCACCTTCCCACCCGGATTTTCCCTGATTATCCCAAACTTCAGACCGCCCAGCCCCTCCTTGCTTTTCCTTGAGGCAGGGGGAGCAATTCCCTGAGAATTCGGGGATGAGGGCAGAAGGCAGCGCCGGCAGCCCGGCAAAGGAGCGGATCTCGGCGAGAGCTGGAAGTGTCAAGCGCTGACCTTTAAAGGTCCCTTCCAAGCCCAAACATTCCAGGATCCCAGGATTTCGGGATTTTAGCCTTTATTGCCAAGATTAGCAGGTTTTCCCCCAAAGCCGCCTCGTGCCTCCCGATCATCCCAAACGCCCAGAGCGGGGATCAGAACGAGGCGGAGACGAAAGGATCTGCCACGAGCTCCGGCCTAGCCTGGCTCGTTCCGTGTGGGAATGCCCGGAAGATCCCAAACAACGGCCTAGATATCCATGGAAGCATTGGGAAAAGCCCGGCTTAGCGCAGCCTGGTTCAGCGCAGCCCGGCTTAGCACAGCCCGGCTTAGCCCGACCCTTGGGTGGCCTGCGGAAGTCGGCGAAAGCCGGAGGAGGGGATTTGCTGGGCCGAGTTCTAACGGTAATTCCGGTTTTACTTGTTAGCAGGAACAGCTGTTTGGTCTAGGAATGGAGGTCAAGCGTCATCATCTCCCAATTATGAAGGTCCCTTACACTCCTTGGTATGTCTTCATTAGCGCCGCGCTCGGCTGGCGGCTGTAATTAACGAAGCGCTCTTAACGACCCCCTCGGTTGCTCGGCCCTTGCCGGTGCCGCCTCGGAGCTCGCGGGCGAGGCAGCGCGGGGAGCAGGAGGGACGGGAAGGGGACGCTGTGGTGGATGCAGGACGGAGCGGGGTGAGGGAAGCCAGGGATCTTCATGGAGCTGGGAGTGATCCCGGAGTGAGGGAATGAGAATCAGGGATCCTCATGGAGCTGGGAGTGATCCCGGAGTGAGGGAATGAGAATCAGGGATCCTCATGGAGCTGGGAGTGATCCTGGAGTGGAGGGGAGTGATGGTCAGGGATCCTCATGGAATGAGGGTCAGGGATCCCATGGAATGAGGGTCAGGGATCTCATGGAATGAAGGTCAGGGATCCTCACGGAGCTGGGAGTGATCCCGGAGTGAGGGGAGTGATGGTCAGGGATCCTCATGGAATGAGGGTCAGGGATCCTGGTGGAGCTGGGAGTGATCCCGGAGTGAGGGGATGAGAATCAGGGATCCTCATGGAGCTGGGAGTGATCCCGGAGTGAGGGGAGTGATGGTCAGGGATCCTCATGGAGCTGGGAGTGATCCCGGAGTGAGGGGAGTGATGGTCAGGGATCCTCATGGAATGAGGGTCAGGGATCCCCATGGAATGAGGGTCAGGGATCCCATGGAATGAGGGTCAGGGATCCTGGTGGAGCTGGGAGTGATCCCGGAGTGAGGGGAGTGATGGTCAGGGATCCTCATGGAGCTGGGAGTGATCCTGGAGTGAGGGGAGTGATGGTCAGGGATCCTCATGGAATGAGGGTCAGGGATCCCATGGAATGAGGGTTAGGGATCCTGGTGGAGCTGGGAGTGATCCCGGAGTGAGGGGAGTGATGGTCAGGGATCCTCATGGAATGAGGGTCAGGCATCCCATGGAGTGAGGAGATGAAGGTCAGGGATCCCATGGAATGAAGGTCAGGGATCCCATGGAATGAGGAGATGAAGGTCAGGGATCCCATGGAATGAAGGTCAGGGATCCCATGGAATGAAGGTCAGGGATCTCCTGGTGGAGCAGGAAGCCCATGGCTCCTCTCCCATGGAATGCTGGAGGTGATGTCCTCTCCGCTGAGAATTCCGGTGGCCCGAGCGTTCCTGGCTCGGATGTGGGTGGCATTTGGAGCCTCCGGTGTCCTTGGTGGCCTCCTGGCCACCTCGTGGTCTCAGCGGGAAGAGTCGGGAATTTGCCAGAATTTGGGATCAGCCTGGACTGCTCTTCCCACCCCAGCAGGGAGATCCTAATCCCGATGGATCCCAGAGATCTCCAGCCTTTCCCACCGACATCCTGATGGTTCTCAATCCCTTGGGAATGGTCCTGTGGAGATCCCAGGTTCTCCATCCCTTGGGAATGCTCCTGCTGAGCTTTTCCTTTGGGAATGGTCCTGTGGAGATCCCAGGATCCCCATTCCCTGGGAATGGTGCTGTGGAGATCCCAGGACCCCCATTCCCTGGGAATGGTGCTGTGGAGATCCCAGGTTCTCCATCCCTTGGGAATGGTCCTGTGGAGATCCCAGGTTCTCCATCCCTTGGGAATGCTCCTGCTGAGCTTTTCCCTTGGGAATGGTCCTGTGGAGGTTCTCCAGGTTCTGCATCCCTTGGGAATGGTGCTGTGGAGATCCCAGGTTCTCCATCCCTTGGGAATGGTCCTGTGGAGATCCCAGGTTCTCCATCCCTTGGGAATGCTCCTGCTGAGCTTTTCCTTTGGGAATGGTCCTGTGGAGATCCCAGGATCCCCATTCCCTGGGAATGGTGCTGTGGAGATCCCAGGACCCCCATTCCCTGGGAATGGTGCTGTGGAGATCCCAGGTTCTCCATCCCTTGGGAATGGTCCTGTGGAGATCCCAGGTTCTCCATCCCTTGGGAATGATCCTGTGGAGATCCCAGGATCCCCATTCCCTGGGAATGGTGCTGTGGAGGTTCTCCAGGTTCTGCATCCCTTGGGAATGGTGCTGTGGAGGTTCTCCAGGTTCTCCATCCCTTGGGAATGGTCCTGTGGAGATCCCAGGTTCTCCGTCCCTTGGGAATGGTCCTGTGGAGGTTCTCCAGGTTCTCCATCCCTTGAGAATGCTCCTGTGGAGGTTTTCCCATGGGAATGCTCCTGCTGAGGTTCTCCAGGTTCTCCATCCCTTGGGAATGGTCCTGTGGAGATCCCAGGATCCCCATTCCCTGGGAATGGTGCTGTGGAGGTTCTCCAGGTTCTGCATCCCTTGGGAATGGTGCTGTGGAGGTTCTCCAGGTTCTCCATCCCTTGGGAATGGTCCTGTGGAGATCCCAGGTTCTCCATCCCTTGGGAATCCTCCTGCTGAGCTTTTCCCTTGGGAATGGTGCTGTGGAGATCCCAGGATCCCCATTCCCTGGGAATGGTGCTGTGGAGGTTCTCCAGGTTCTCCATCCCTTGGGAATGGTGCTGTGGAGGTTCTCCAGGTTCTCCATCCCTTGCGATTGGTCCTGTGGAGGTTCTCCAGGTTCTGCATCCCTTGGGAATGGTCCTGCTGAGGTTTTCCAGTTTCTCCATCCCTTGGGAATCCTCCTGCTGAGCTTTTCCCTTGGGAATGGTCCTGTGGAGATCCCGGGATCCCCATTCCCTGGGAATGGTGCTGTGGAGATTCTCCAGGTTCTCCATCCCTTGGGAATGCTCCTGCTGAGGTTCCCCATCCCACGGGAATTCTCCCCGTAGCACCCCCGGCTGTGAGGGGCCGCAGGAGCCGCTGGCTCCTCTCCGTGTCCGTGCGATCCCGGGATCAGCTGGGAGGGAGGGAGGACAAGGCCGCTCGGAGCCGATCCGCGACGGAAACTCGGATTTATTCCTCTCCTTCCGCTCCTTTTTTTGGTGTTCTTCGGGTTCTTGTTGGTTCCCGTTGCCGGGTTCGGAATGCCGGCTTCGGAATGCCGGCTTCAATCCCGCTCCCGTTCCGACCTCGCGCAAACTCTGCCGAGACCTCGAGGGCTCCGCTGGCCCGGCCCGATTTCCGTTCATGAGGAATCGTTGAACCTGTTCTGCCCATGAAAATCGAAGCTGCCCTCGTGTTCCCCGTCCCGAACCGTGGCCTTAGGGAAGCAGAATTCCTTAAAAAAACGGGAGGGGGGGAGGGCAGGGCAGGGAGGGGGGAACGGAGGGAAAAATCCCCAGGGAAATGGAAGGATCCTAAAGATCAAACCCTAAAGGTTCAGTCCCAAGGATTCCATCCTGAGGGTTCAATCCTGAGGGTTCAATCCCAAGGGTTCAATCCCAAGGATTCCATCCTGAGGGTTCAGTCCTGAGGGTTCAATCCCAAGGATTCCATCCTGAGGGTTCAATCCTGAGGGTTCAATCCCAAGGATTCCATCCTGAGGGTTCAGTCCTGAGGATTGAATCCCATGGATTCAGCCCTAAGGATTCAATCCTGAGGGTTCAATCCCAAGGATTCCACCCCGAGGATTCAATCCCAAGGGTTCCATCCCAAGGATTCCACCCTGAGGATTCAATCCCAAGGGTTCAATCCTGAGGGTTCCGCCCTATGGGTTCCATCCCGAGGGTTCAATCCCACGGATTCACCCCTAAGGATTCAACCCCATGGATTCAATCCCAAGGATTCAACCCCGCAGATTCAGTCCCAAGGATTCAATCCCGAGGGTTCAGCCCTATGGGTTCAATCCCGAGGGTTCAATCCCGAGGGTTCAATCCCGCGGATTCAATCCCGAGGGTTCAATCCCAAGGGTTCAGCCCTATGGGTTCAATCCCGAGGGTTCAATCCCGCGGATTCAATCCCGAGGGTTCAATCCCGAGGGTTCAGCCCTATGGGTTCAATCCCGCGGATTCAATCCCACGGGTTCAATCCCGCGGATTCAACCCCGAGCGTTCCGGCCGCCCCCGGAGCCCGCGGTGGGGCTGAGCGGGGCCTCCTGCCCCGCCGGCTCGGCGCCGCCCTGACGCCGTTGCCGCTTTTCCCTCCCGGCGCGCAGCAGAGCCGCATCGAGGACCGCCTGGAGCGCCTGGACGACGCCATCCACGTACTGCGGAACCACGCGGTGGGGCCGGCGCCCGCCATGGCCGGCGCGCACGGAGACGTGCACGGGCTGCTGGGAGCCGCCCACAACGGCGCCATGGCCGGCCTGGCCTCGGGCTACGGCACCGGGCTGCTCTCGGCCAACCGGCATTCCCTGATGGTGAGCGGCCGGGCGGGGCACGGGGAGCTGCGCCGTGGGGTGGGGTGGGAATGGGAGTGTCCCAGTGGGACAGGAAAATCCCAGTGGGACAGGAATATCCCAGTGGGAGCTGCTCTGTGGGATGGGATGGGATGGGATGGGATGGGATGGGATGGGATGGGATGGGGTGGGAATGGGAGTGTCCCAGTGGGACAGGAAAATCCCAGTGGGAGCAGAATATCCCAGTGGGAGCTGCTCTGTGGGATGGGATGGGATGGGAATGGGAGTGTCCCAGTGGGACAGGAATACCCCAGTGGGAGCTGCTCTGTGGGATGGGAATGGGATGGGATGGGAATGGGAATGGGAGTGTCCCAGTGGGACAGGAATATCCCAGTGGGAGCTGCTCTGTGGGATGGGATGGGATGGGATGGGATGGGATGGGAATGGGAATGGGAATGGGAATGGGAATGGGAGTGTCCCAGTGGGACAGGAATTTCCCAGTGGGAGCTGGAATGGCAATGGGAATATCCCAGTGAGAGCTGGAATGGGAATGGGAATGGCAATGGGAATGGCAATGGGAATATCCCAGTGAGAGCTGGAATGGGAATGGGAACATCCCAGTGGGACAGCTGGAATGGCAATGGGAATGGGAATGGGATTGGGAATGGGAACATCCCAGTGGGACAGGAGCATCCCAATGAGAGCGGGAATGGGAACATCCCAGTGGGAGCTGGAATGGCAATGGGAATGGGAATGGGATTGGGAATGGGATTGGAACATGCCAGTGGGACAGCTGGAATGGCAATGGGATTGGGATTGGGAACATCCCAGTGGGACAGCTGGAATGGCAATGGGAATGGGATTGGGATTGGGAACATCCCAGTGGGACAGCTGGAATGGCAATGGGAATGGGATTGGGATTGGGATTGGGATTGGGAACATGCCAGTGGGACAGCTGGAATGGCAATGGGAATGGGATTGGGATTGGGATTGGGATTGGGAACATGCCAGTGGGACAGCTGGAATGGCAATGGGAATGGGATTGGGATTGGGATTGGGATTGCTCTTCCCGGCCCCCAAACCAGCGGAATTCCTCCTTTTTGCTTGCCTTGATCCCACTGCATCCCGTTCCCGATCCTTTTACTGATCCCGTTGTTTGATTGGCTTCTCGTTCTTCCATGGATTCCGTTTCCTTCTGCTTCCATTCTGTCCTCGATCCCATTATTTTCTTCCTTTGGAATTCTTTATTGATCCCATTTTCTTCCTTTGCAATTCTTTATTCCCATTTTCTTCCTTCGGAATTCTTTATTTATTCCCATTTTCTTCCTTTGGAATTCTTTATTCCCATTTTCTTCCTTTGGAATTCTTTTCTCTCTTGTTTGATTCTACTTCAATCAATTAATTCCGTTCCATTTCACTGATTGATTTATTTCTTTTTAAATTGAAATTTAATTTAAATGTATTATTTATTGATTCCATTCCATTTTCCTGATTTAATTCCATTTATTCCATTCGATTCTATTCCATTCCCTCCATTTTTTCTCTTCTATTGATTCCATTTTTTTATTAATTTAATTACATTTATTTTAGTCTATTCTATTCTATTCTATTCTATTCCATTTATTCCATTTTTTCTCTTCTCTTGATTTCATTTCTTTTTATTGATTTAATTCCCTTTATTGCCATTTTTCCCAATCATTTCTATTGATTCCATTCAATTTTATTGATTTAATTCCCTTTATTGCCATTTTTTCCAATCATTTCTATTGATTCCCTTCAATTTTATTGATTTAATTCCCTTTATTGCCATTTTTTCCAATCATTTCTATTGATTCCATTCAGTTTTATCGATGTAATTCCATTTAATTCATTCCATTCAATTTATTCAATTCTTTCTCTTCTATTGATTCCATTTTTTAATTGATTTAATTCCCTTTATTCCATCCCATTCCGTTGATTCCCAGTTTTTCTCTTCTGCTGATTCCCTTGATTTTGATGGATTTCATTCCATTTATTTCGTACTCTTCTATTTCTTTCTCTTCTCTTGATTCCCTTTCTTTTCATTGATTTAATTCCCTTTATTTCCTTCCATTCTTCTCCATTTATTCCAGTTTTTCTCTTCTCTTGATCCCGTTTCTTTTTATGGATTTCGTTTGAGTCCCTTCCTTTGGCTCCTCTCGATTCCATCCCGTCTCTCCCATTTTTCCTCTCCTCCTGAGTTTATTTTCCGTTCTTTCGTTTCCTCCCCTTCCCTTCCGCTCATTTGATTCTTTTTATTCCATTGCTTTTATTCCATTGCTTTTATTCCATTTATTCCATTTCTTCTCTTCTATCAATTCTATTTCTTTTTAGTGATTCCCTTGAACTCTCTTGGCTTTCAATGTCTTTCTTTCATTTCCTTTCTTTCCTTTTCATTTCTTTCTTTCATTTCTTCCCTTTTCATTTCTGTCATTCCCTTTATTCTCTCCCATCCCATCCCATCCCATCCCATCCCATCTCATCCCATCCCATCCCATCCCATCCCATCCCATCCCATCCCATCCCACTGATCCCATCCCATCCCACTGATCCCATCACATCCCATCCCGTTCCATCCCATCCCATGGATCCCATCCCATCCATCCCATCCCATCCATCCCATCCCATCCCATCCCATCCATCCCATGGATCCCATCCCATCCCATCCCATCCCATCCCATCCCATCCATCCCACTGATCCCATCCCATCCCATCCCATCCCATCCCATCCATCCCACTGATCCCATCCCATCCCATCCCATTTCCAGATGATTCTCTCGCTCTTTCTCCCTTCCCTTCCCTTCCCTTCCCTTCCCTTCCCATTCCATTCAATCTCATCCCTTTGATCCCACTGCTCCCATTCAATCTCATCCCTTTGATCCCACTGCTCCCATTCAATCTCATCCCTTTGATCCCATTGATCCTATTCAATCTCATCCCTTTGATCCCACTGATCCCATTCAATCTCATCCCTTTGATCCCATTGATCCCATTCAATCTCATCCCTTTGATCCCACTGATCCCATTCAATCTCATCCCTTTGATCCCACTCATCCCATTCAATCTCATCCCTTTGATCCCATTGATCCCATTCAATCTCATCCCTTTGATCCCACTGATCCCATTCAATCTCATCCCTTTGATCCCATTGATCCTATTCAATCTCATCCCTTTGATCCCACTGATCCCATTCAATCTCATCCCTTTGATCCCACTGCTCCCATTCAATCTCATCCCTTTGATCCCATTGATTCCATTCAATCTCATCCCTTTGATCCCTTTGATCCCATTCAATCTCATCCCTTTGATCCCACTCATCCCATTCAATCTCATCCCTTTGATCCCACTGCTCCCATTCAATCTCATCCCTTTGATCCCACTGATCCCATTCAATCTCATCCCTTTGATCCCATTGATCCCATTCAATCTCATCCCTTTGATCCCACTGATCCCATTCAGTCTCATCCCTTTGATCCCACTGCTCCCATTCAATCTCATCCCTTTGATCCCATTGATTCCATTCAATCTCATCCCTTTGATCCCTTTGATCCCATTCAATCTCATCCCTTTGATCCCACTCATCCCATTCAATCTCATCCCTTTGATCCCACTCATCCCATTCAATCTCATCCCTTTGATCCCATTGATCCCATTCAATCTCATCCCTTTGATCCCACTCATCCCATTCAATCTCATCCCTTTGATCCCACTGCTCCCATTCAATCTCATCCCTTTGATCCCATTGATTCCATTCAATCTCATCCCTTTGATCCCATTGATCCCATTCAATCTCATCCCTTTGATCCCATTGATTCCATTCAATCTCATCCCTTTGATCCCATTGATCCCATTCAATCTCATCCCTTTGATCCCATTGATTCCATTTTATTTGATCTCTTTGATCCCATTGCTTCCATTCATTCTGATCTCTTTGATTCCATTTATTCTGATTTCTTTGATCCCATTTATTCCATTTAATCTGATTTCTTTGATCCCACTGATTCCATTTCATTGGATTTCTTTAATTCTATTTGATTTCTTTGATCCCATTGATTCCAGTTCATTTGATTTCTTTAATCCCATTTTATTTGATTTCTTCGATCCTACTGATTCCATTCAATCTGATTTCTTTATTCTATTTGTTCTATTTCATTTGATTTCTTTGATTCCATTTTATTTGATTTTTGAGTCCATTTATTTTGATTTCTTTGATCCCATTGATTCTATTTCATTTGATTTCTTTGATTCCATTTTATTTGATTGCTTTGATTCCATTTTATTTGATTTCTTTTATTCTATTTAATCTGATTTCTTTGATCCCATTGATTCTATTTCATTTGATTTCTTGGATCCTTTTTATTCTATTTAATTGGATTTCTTTGATTCCATTTTATTTGATTTCTTTGATCCTTTTAATTCTGATCTCTTTGATCCTATTGATTCCATTTAATCTGATTTCTTTGATCCCATTGATTCCATTTCATTGGATTTCTTTAATTCTATTTAATTTGATTTCTTCTACTCTATCGATTCTATCTAATTGGATTTCTTTGATCCTGTTGGTTCTATTAATTCTGATTTCTTTGATCCCACTGATTCTGTTTCATTTGGTTTCTTTAATTCTATTTTTATTTGATTTCCTTGATTCCATTTCATTGGATTTCTTTGATCCCATTGATTCCATTCAACCTGATCTCTTTGATCCCATTGATTCTGTTTGATTTGATTTCTTTAATTCTATTTGATTTTTTTGATCCTATTGATTCCATTTAATTTGATTTTTTCAATTGCATTTTATTTGTTTTCTTTGATCCTATTGATTCCATTTAATCTGATTTCTTTGATCCTATTGATTCCATTTAATTTGATTTCTTTAATTCTGTTTAATTTGATTTCTTTGATCCTATTGATTCCATTTAATTTGATTTCTTTAATTCTGTTTAATCTGATCTCTTTGATCCTATTGATTCCATTTAATTTGATTTCTTTCATTCTGTTTAATTTGATTGCTTTGATCCTATTGATTCCATTTAATTTGATTTCTTTCATTCTGTTTAATTTGATTTCTTTGATCCTATTGATTCCATTTAATTCTGTTTAATCTGATCTCTTTGATCCTATTGATTCCATTTAATTTGATTTCTTTCATTCTGTTTAATTTGATTTCTTTGATCCTATTGATTCCATTTAATTTGATTTCTTTAATTCTGTTTAATCTGATCTCTTTGATCCTATTGATTCCATTTAATTTGATTTCTTTCATTCTGTTTAATTTGATTTCTTTGATCCTATTGATTCCATTTAATTTGATTTCTTTAATTCTGTTTAATCTGATCTCTTTGATCCTATTGATTCCATTTAATTTGATTTCTTTCATTCTGTTTAATTTGATTTCTTTGATCCTATTGATTCCATTTAATTTGATTTCTTTAATTCTGTTTAATCTGATCTCTTTGATCCTATTGATTCCATTTAATTTGATTTCTTTCATTCTGTTTAATTTGATTGCTTTGATCCTATTGATTCCATTTAATTTGATTTTTTCAATTCCATTTTATTTGATTGCTTTGATCCTATTGATTCCATTTAATTTGATTTCTTTCATTCTGTTTAATTTGATTTCTTTGATCCTATTGATTCCATTTAATTTGATTTTTTCAATTCCATTTTATTTGATTCCTTTGATCCTATTGACTCCATTTAATTTGATTTTTTCAATTCCATTTTATTTGATTGCTTTGATCCTATTGACTCCATTTATTCTGATTTCTTTGATCCTACTGATACCATTTAATCTGATTTTTTCCAGGTTTTTATTTCCTCTCTTCCTTTCATTGATTCCCTTTTATTCTCTTTTTGTTGGGTTTCTTTTATTCTCCCTCATTTTAGGCTTTTCCCTCTATTTCTTCCATTTCATTTTCTTCTCTTTTTTATTCCATTGATTCCATTTGATTTCGGAATTCATTTCATTGCTTTTGATTTGCTTGATTAATTCTGTCCTATTTAATTCCTTTATTCATTGATTTTATTTAATTCTATCTTGTCCATCAGTTTTATTTAATTCTATTTTCTTTAATTCTATGTTGTTCAATTCCATTTTGTTCCTCAATTTTATTTAATTCTATTTTCTTTAATTCTGTTTTATTCCATTCATCGATTTTATTTTAGTCACCAGTTTAATTCTATGTTATTCATCGATTTTATTTTATTCTATTCTATTCATCAATTTTATTTTATTCTATTTCATTCTATTTCATTCATCAATTTTATTCAGTTCTATTTTGTTCATTGATTTTATTTAATTTTATTTTGTTCATCAATTCTATTTCATTTTATTCATCAATTTTATTTTATTCACCGATTTTATTTAATTCTATTTTGTTCACCAATTTTATTTAATTTTATTTTATCCATCAATTTTATTTTATTCTCTTTTATTCATCAATTTCATTCTATTTAATTCTATTTTATTCATCAATTTTATTTCATTTTCTTTTATTTAATTCTATTAATTTTATTTTATTCTGTTTCTATTTTTATTCACCAATTTTATTTCATTCTATTTTGTTCATCGGTTTTATTTTACTCTATTTAATTCTATTCTCTTTTATTCTATTTTATTTAATTCCATTTTATTTAATTCTATTTTATTTCATTCTATTTTATTTCATTCTATTTTATTTTATTCTATTTTATTTAATTCTATTTTATTTAATTCTATTTTATTTTATTCTATTTTATTTAATTCTATTTGATTCATCGATTTTATTCTATTTTGTTCATCAATTTTATTTTATTCTAGTCATCAATTTTATTTTTGTCACCAATTTCATTTAATTCTGTTTCATTCATCAATTTTATTTCGTTCTGTTTTATTTAATTCTATTTTATTCAGCACTGTTATTTTCATTCTATTTTATTCATCAATTTTATTGAATTCTATTTTGTTCATCTATTTTATTTTATTTCATTTCATTTCATTTCATTTCATTTCATTTGATCTGTTTCACTTTATTAATGGATTTCATTTTGTTCCATTCCTCTCCTTTGATTTTGCTTTTTTCCATTTCATTTCCTTTTTCTTCAGCTCAGCTCGAGGGGTTTTCTTCTGTTTATTCCAGTTCTTGTTATTAATTAATTTTATCCGATTTAATTTATTTAATTAGTCATTCATTTCATTTTATCCTATTTTTTTAATTAATTTTCTCTATTTAACTTAAATTTTGTTCTATTTCATTTCTTTTCTTCTTCTCTTCCTTCCATTCTGTTTTATTTATTCATTTGATGCTGTTTAATTAATTATTTTTATTCTCTTTGACTTCATTTATTAATTTGATTCTTTTATTTTTGTCCATTTCCTGTATTACTTGTATTAATTTATTTTATTTTATTTATTCATTTTCTTCCTTTCTTTTATTTTATTCAATTTCATTTCTTAATTTTATTCCTTCAATTTATTTTACTCCATTTCCTTTATTAATTTTATTCATTTATTTTATTTTATTTCTTAATTTTGTTTCTTAATTTTATTTCCTTCGATTTCATTTCTTAATTTTATTATTTTATTTTATTTATTAACTTTATTCCTTACTTTTATTTTACTCCATTTCATTTCTTAATTTTATTAATTTCTTTTATTAATTTTATTCCTTACTTTTATTTTACTCCATTTCATTTCTTAATTTTATTAATTTCTTTTATTTTATTTCTTAATTTTGTTCCTCGATTTTATTTTCTTCAATTTCATTTCTTGATTTTATTCCTTAATTTTATTTTACTCCATTTCATTTCTTAATTTTATTAATTTTATTTTCTTCAATTTTGTTTCTTAATTTTATTTTATTTATTAGTTTTATTCCTTAATTTTATTTTCTTCAATTTAATCTCTTTATTCTATTCATTTTATTTTATTTATTTATTTTATTCATTAATTTTATTTTATTTAATTACTTAATTGTATTAATTTATTTTCTTCGATTTCATTTCTTAATTGTATTAATTTATTTTATTTTATTTCTTAATTTTGTTCCTTGATTTTATTTTATTCAATTTCATCTCTTCATTTTATTCCTTAATTTTTACTCCATTTCATTCCTTAATTTTATTAATCGATTTTATTTTATTTATTAATTTTATTCCTTACTTTTATTTCCTTCAATTTCACTGCTTAATTTTATTTTTATTTTATTTCATTTCTTAATTTTATTCCTTCATTTTATTTTACTCCATTTCATTGCTTCATTTTATTCCTTAATTTCATTTCCTTCGATTTCACTTCTTAATTTTATTAATTGATTTCATTTCCTTCGATTTCACTTCTTAATTTTATTAATTGCTTTTATTTTACTCCATTTCATTGCTTCATTTTATTCCTTAATTTCATTTCCTTCGATTCCACTTCTTAATTTTATTAATTGATTTCATTTCCTTCGATTCCACTTCTTAATGTTATTAATTGATTTCATTCTCTTCAATTTCATTGCTTAATTTTATTAATCAATTTGATTTTACTCCATTTTATTCCTCCATTTCATTTCCCTCATTTCATTTCTTCCATTGCATTCCATTGATGCCATTCATTGATGCCATTAATTGATCTCATTAATTGATGCCATTAATTGATCTCATTAATTGACCCCATGGAATCCCTTTTATTCCGTTCCCCCCTCATTCCCCCCATTCCTTCCTCGCCTCCTCCACCCCTCCCATTCCCAAATTCCCAGAATTTTCCCTATGGAAACGCTCCCTCCCTTCCTTCCCTTTCCCATCCCGTTTCCGGCCGGGCTCGGATCCCCAAATTCTTCCTGGATCCCAAATTCCTCCTGGATCCTCATTCCTGAACCCCCAAATCCCTCCTGGATCCCCAAATTCCTCCTGGATCCCCATTCCTGGATCCCCAAATTCCTCCTGGATCCCCATTCCTGGACCCCCAAATCCCTCCTGGATCCCCAAATTCCTCCTGGATCCCAAATCCCTCCTGAACCCCCAAATCTCTCCTGAACCCCCAAATCCCTCCTGGACCCCCAAATTCCTCCTGGATCCTCATTCCTGGACCCCCAAATTCCTCCTGGATCCTCATGCCTGAACCCCCAAATCCCTCCCAGATCCCCAAATCCCTCCTGAACCCCAAATCCCTCCCAGATCCCAAATCCCTCCTGAACCCCAAATCCCTTCCAGATTCCCAAATCCCTCCTGGATCCCCAAATCCCTCCTGGATCCCAAATCCCTCCTGAGCCCCCAAATCCCTCCCAGATCCCCAAATCCCTCCTGAACCCCAAATCCCTTCTGGATTCAAAATCCCTCCTGAGCCCCCAAATCCCTCCCAGATTCCCAAATCCCTCCTGAACCCCAAATCCCTTCTGGATCCCAAATCCCTCCAGATCCCCAAATCCCTCCTGAACCCCCAAATCCCTCCCAGATCCCCAAATCCCTCCTGAACCCCGAAATCCCTCCCAGATCCCAAACCCCTCCTCCTTTCTCGGCCCCATTCCCCCCGAGCACCGCCGACCCTTCCCCTCCGGCATTCGCCGCCCATCCCTCACCGGCTGCTCCGCCATTCCCACGGGATTCTCCCGCTCAGCGCCCGGGGCTGGAAGCAACGGGACAGGACGAGGAGGAGGAGGAGGAGGAGGATCCGAACGGGATGCCACGGGGTTTTCCCGGGATTTGGGGCTCAGCCGGCTCTCTCCCGGCAGGTGGGAGCGCACCGGGAGGACGGCGTCGGCCTCCGCGGCAGCCACTCGCTGGTGCCCAACCAGGTGCCGGTGCCGCAGCTGCCGGTGCAGTCGGCGACGTCGCCGGAGCTGAACCCGCCGCAGGATCCCTACCGGGGTGAGCGTCGCGGCGGTGCTGAAGCCGGGAGGGTTTGGGAATGTTCTGGGGTGGTACAAGGTGGGGCTTGGAGCAAGGGGGGGGTGGGAATTGGGATGGGTGAGGTGGGGTGGGGTCTGTGGGGTGGGAGCCATGGGATGGATGGGATGGGATGGGATGGATGGGATGGGATGGGATGGGAGCCATGGGAGCCATGGGATGGGATCAGTGGGATCAATGGGATCCATGGAATCCATGGGATGGGATGGGATTAATGGGATGGGATCCATGGGATGGGATGGGATGGGATGGGATTAATGGGATGGGATCGATGGGATGGGATCAATGGGATGGGATGGGATGGATGGGATGGATGGGATGGGATCCATGGGATGGGATCCATGGGATGGGATGGGATGGGATGGGATGGATGGGATGGGATTAATGGGATGGGATTAATGGGATGGGATCCATGGGATGGGATCAATGGGATGGGATGGGATGGGATCAATGGGATGGGATGGGAGCCATGGGATACGATGGGATCCATGGGATGGGATGGGATGGGATCAATGGGATGGGATTAATGGGATCAGTGGGATGGGATGGGATGGGATGGGATGGGATGGGATGGGATGGGATGGGATGGGATGGGATGGGATGGAATCCATGGGATGGGAGCCATGGGATATGATGGGATCAGTGGGATGGGATGGGATGGGATGGGATGGGATGGGATGGGATGGGATGGGATGGGATGGGATGGGATGGAATCCATGGGATGGGAGCCATGGGATATGATGGGATCCATGGGATGGATGGGATCCATGGGATGGGATGGGATCCATGGGATGGGATGGGATCCATGGGATGGGATGGATGGGGTGGGATCCATGGGATGAGATCCATGGGATGAGATCCATGGGATGGGATGGGAGCCATGGGATGGGATGGGATCCATGGGATGGGATCCATGGGATGAGAGCCATGGGATGAGATCCATGGGATGGGATGGGAGCCATGGGATGGGATGGGAGCCATGGGATGGGATGGGATGTGATGGGATGGGAGCCATGGGGTGGGATGGGATCAATGGGATCCATGGGATGGGATCCATGGGATGAGATCCATGGGATGAGAGCCATGGGATGAGATCCATGGGATGGGATGGGATCCATGGGATGGGATCCATGGGATGAGATCCATGGGATGAGAGCCATGGGATGAGATCCATGGGATGGGATGGGAGCCATGGGATGGGATGGGATCCATGGGATGGGATGGGATGTGATGGGATGGGAGCCATGGGGTGGGATGGGATCAATGGGATCCATGGGATGGGATCAATGGGATGGGATTAATGGGATGGGATCCATGGGATGGGATCAATGGGATGGGATGGGATCAGTGGGATGGGATGGGAGCCATGGGATGGGAGCCATGGGATACGATGGGATCCATGGGATGGGATGGGATCAATGGGATGGGATGGGATGGATGGGGTGGGATCAATGGGATGGGATCCATGGGATGGGATCCATGGGATGGGATCCATGGGATGGGATGGGATCAATGGGATGGGGTGGGATCAATGGGATGGGATCCATGGGATGGGATCCATGGGATGGATGGGATGGGATCAATGGGATGGGAGCGATGGGATGGGATGGGATCCATGGAATGGGATGGGATCCATGGGATGGGATGGATGGGGTGGGATCAATGGGATGGGATCCATGGGATGGGATCCATGGGATGGATGGGATGGGATCAATGGGATGGGAGCGATGGGATGGGATCCATGGGATGGGATCCATGGGATGGGATGGGATCCATGGGATGGGATCCATGGGATGGGATGGATGGGGTGGGATCAATGGGATGGGATCCATGGGATGGGATCCATGGGATGGATGGGATGGGATCAATGGGATGGGATCGATGGGATGGGATCCATGGGATGGATGGGATGGGATCAATGGGATGGGAGTGATGGGATGGGATGGGATCCATGGAATGGGATGGGATCCATGGGATGGGATCCATGGGATGGATGGGATGGGATCGATGGGATGGGAGCGATGGGATGGGATGGGATCCATGGAATGGGATGGGATCGATGGGATGGGATCCATGGGATGGGATGGATGGGGTGGGATCAATGGGATGGGATCCATGGGATGGGATCCATGGGATGGATGGGATGGGATCAATGGGATGGGAGCGATGGGATGGGATCCATGGGATGGATGGGATGGGATCAATGGGATGGGAGTGATGGGATGGGATCCATGGGATGGATGGGATGGGATCAATGGGATGGGATCGATGGGATGGGATCCATGGGATGGATGGGATGGGATCAATGGGATGGGAGTGATGGGATGGGATCCATGGAATGGGATGGGATCAATGGGACAGAATCCATGGGATGGGTATGATGGGATCCAGGGGATGGGATGGGATCTATGGGAAGGGATAGGATCAATGGGATGGGATAGGATCAATGGGATGGGATCCATGGGATCAATGGGATGGGATGGGATAGGATCTATGAGATCCATGGGACAGGATGGTTGGGATGCATGTGATGGGCTGGGATCCGTGGCATCCATGAGATGGGATCCATGGGATGGGATCCATGGGATCCATGGGATGGAATCCATAGGCTGATCTCCCTCACCCCTTTTCCCGAATCCTTCCCGAATCCTTCCCGAATCCTTCCCGCAGCCCTTCCCGCCGCTCTCCAAGGGCAGAGCGTGTCGTCGGGCAGCTCGGAGATCAAATCGGATGACGAGGCCGACGAGAACCTGCAGGACGCCAAAGGCGCCGACGACAAGAAGCTGGAGGAGGACAAGAAGGAGATCAAATCCATTACTAGGTCAAGATCTAGGTAACGGGAGCCGGGAGTGTCGCTTCATTTAATTCCTTCTTGGATTTCGATGAAGTGAACGGAAGCGCGGCAATTCGAAAAAGGCTCCAAAAAAAAAAAAAAATCCCCCCCCAAAAAAATTTCCCCCCAAAAAAATCCGCAAAAAAATCGGCAAAAAAATCGCAAAAATATTGCCAAAAAATTGCAAAAAAATCACGAAAAAACTCCAAAAAAATCGCCAAAAAATCACCAAAAATCACAAAAAATCGCCAAAAAATCCCCCAAAAAATCCCCAAAAAAATCACAAAAAATCCCACAAAAAATCGCAAAAAAATCACAAAAAATCGCAAAAAAATCCGCAAAAAAATCGCAAAAAAACTCCAAAAAAATCCCCCCAAAAATCCCCAAAAAAATCACAAAAAATCCCCCCAAAAATCGCAAAAAAATCACAAAAAATCGCCAAAAAATTGCCAAAAAAAACCCGAAAAGAATCACCCCAAAAAAATCCCCCCAAAAATCCCAAAAGAATCCCCAAAAAAATCCCCAAAAAATCGCAAAAAAATCCCCCCAAAAAATCACAAAAAATCCCCCAAAAAAATCGCAAAAAAATCCCCCCAAAAATTTGCAAAAAAATCCCCAAAAAATCCAAAAAAAATCACAAAAAATCGCAAAATAAATCACAAAAAATCCTCCAAAACCTCCCAAAAAATTGCAAAAAAAATCCAAAAAAAATCCCCCAAAAAAATCGCAAAAAAATGACAAAACCGCCCCCAAAAAATCCTAAAAAATCGCCAAAAAAATCGCAAAAAAATTCCAAAAAATCCCAAAAAAATCCAAAGAAAATTCAAAATCTCCAAAAAATCCCCCAAAAATCCTAAAAAATCCCAAAAAATTTTCAAAAAAAATCCCCAAAAAAATCCCAAAAAATCCCCCAAAAAATCCCCAAAAAATTGCAAAAAATCCCAAAAAAACCCCAAAAAAATCCCAAAAAATCCCCCAAAAAATCCCAAAAAATTTGCAAAAAATCCCAAAAAATTCCCCCAAAAATCCCAAAAAAATTGCAAAAAATCCCCAAAAAAACCCAAAAAAATCCCCGCAAAAAAACCCCAAAAAATTCAAAAAAATCCCCAAAAATTCCCCAAAAAATCCTGGGATTTGGCCGTTGTTCCTCTTTTCCCGCCCTTTTTTAGCTGGAATTCGGATGCATTTGCATTCCCCGGCTAAAGGAGGCTCCGGCTTTTTTCTTGGAGCTCTGGGACGTGCCCGGCTTGGATTTGGGAAAATCCCGGCGTGGCCTTTAAGGAATTCTTGAAGGGTTTTGATAGGATTTGATCCATTTGGGAATTGTGCGAGGTCGGGTTTGGAACAACCGAACATCAGGGAAGGATTGAGATGAGCCGATCCTAAAATTCCTTCCAAACCCTCGGATTCCAAGATTCCAGCGGCGGAAGCGGCGCCTCCGACCGTTCCCACCCCCAACCCTTGGGATCATCACCCAGGGAGCGGAGCCACCATCCCAAAATCTGTTGGGATCGGAACGGTCGGAGTCGCAACTCCGGGAGCGCAATCCCAGCGTTCCACAAAAACCCAAACCCCGCAACGGCGCCGAAACGGCGCCGAATTCCCGTTGCTTTTTTTTTTTTTTTTTTTGGGGGTCGGTCTGACCGGGGAATTGCCGCTGGGCCCTTTGATGTCCCGCAGCAATAACGACGACGAGGACCTGACGCCGGAGCAGAAAGCCGAGCGCGAGAAGGAGCGCAGGATGGCCAACAACGCGCGGGAGCGGCTGCGCTGTGCGCGACATCAACGAGGCCTTCAAGGAGCTGGGCCGCATGGTGCAGCTGCACCTCAAGAGCGACAAGCCGCAGACCAAGCTGCTCATCCTGCACCAGGCCGTGGCCGTCATCCTCAGCCTGGAGCAGCAGGTCCGAGGTCAGTGCTGGAGCCGCGGTGGGGTTGGGCTGGGGAGGTTCTCCAGGGAGGTGCTGCTGTTCTTCATGGAGAACGGGAAGTTCTGCGCGGGGTTGGTGGAGTTCTGCGTGGGGTTGGGGAAGTTCTCCAGGGAATTGGTGAAGTTCTCCATGGAGCTGGTGAAGTTCTCCATGAAGGTTCTGCTGTTCTCCGTGGAAGTTCTCCGTTTCTCCATGGAGTTGGGGAAGTTCTCCATGGAGCTGGTGAAGTTCTCCATGAAGATGTCTTGTTCTCCAAGGAGGTTCTCCATGGAAGTTCTGCTTTTCTCCATGGAGTTGGTGAAGTTCTGTGTGGAGGTTCTCCTGTTCTCCATGGAAGTTCTCCATGGAAGTTCTCCGTTTCTCCATGGAGTTGGGGAAGTTCTCCATGGAAGTTCTCCATTTCTCCATGGAGTTGGTGCTGTTCTCCCTGGAGGTTCTGCTGTTCTCCATGGAGAACGTGAAGTTCTCCATGGAATTGGTGCTGTTCTCCATGGGGGATCTCCTGTTCTCCATGGAGAACGTGAAGTTCTCCGTGGGGTTGGTGAAGTTCTCCATGGAGTTGGGGAAGTTCTCCATGGAGCTGGTGAAGTTCTCCATGGGGTTGGTGAAGTTCTCCATGGGAGATGTCTTGTTCTCCAAGGAGGTTCTCCATTTCTCCATGGAAGTTCCCCATTGGAAGTTCTCCTTTTCTCCATGGGGTCGGTGAAGTTCTCCATGGAATTGATGCTGTTCTCCATGGAGGTTCTCCTGTTCTCCATGGAAGTTCTCCATTTCTCCATGGAGTTGGTGCTGTTCTGCCTGGAGGTTCTCCATGGAATTGGTGAAGTTCTCCATGGAAGATGTCTTGTTCTCCATGGAGGTTCTTCTGTTCTCCATGGAGTTGGTGAAGTTCTCCATGGAGGTTCTTGGGTTCTCCATGGAAGTTCTCCTTTTCTCCATGGAAGTTCTCCATGGAGGTTCTCCTTTTCTCCATGGAAGTTCTCCATGGAAGTTCTCTATTTCTCCATGGAAGTTCTCTGGTTCTCCATGGAGTTGGGGAAGTTCTCCATGGAGGTTCTGCTGTTCTCCATGGAGAACGTGAAGTTCTCCATGGAATTGGTGCTGTTCTCCATGGGGGGATCTCCTGTTCTCCACGGAATTCCTCCTTTTCCCCACGGAATTTTTCCATTTCCCCACGGAATTCCTCCATTTCTCCATGGAATTTCTCCTTTCCCCCACAGAATTCCTCCATTTCCCCACGGAATTTCCCCATGGAATTCTCCTTTCCCCCATGGAATTCCTCCTTTCCCCCATGGAATTCCTCCTTTTCCCCACGGAATTTTTCCATTTCCCCACGGAATTTTTCCATTTCCCCCTGGAATTCTTCCATTTCTCCATGGAATTTTCCATTTCCCCACACAACCCCTCGCTGTGTCCCACAGAACGGAATCTCAATCCCAAGGCGGCGTGCCTCAAGAGGAGGGAAGAAGAGAAAGTCTCCTCGGATCCTCCTCCGCTCTCGCTCGCAGGGCCCCACCCCGGCATGGGCGACGCCTCCAATTCACATGGGACAGATGTAAAAAGGTCCGGCCCCCATTCCCGCCTTTTTCCCGTTCCCAAATTCCTCCTGGATCCCCATTCCTGGACCCTCAAATTCTTCCTGGATCCCCATTCCTGGATCCTCATTCCTGAACCCCAAATCCCTCCTGGATCCCAAATTCCTCCTGGATCCCCATTCCTGAACCCCCAAATTCCTCCTGGATCCCCATTCCTGGACCCCAAATTCCTCCCGGATCCCCATTCCTGGATCCCCATTCCTGGACCCTCAAATTCTTCCTGGATCCCCATTCCTGAAACCCCAAATTCCTCCTGGATCCCCATTCCTGGATCCCCATTCCTGAAACCCCCAAATTCCTCCTGGATCCCCATTCCTGGATCCCCATTCCTGAACCCTCAAATTCTTCCTGGATCCCCATTCCTGGATTCCCAAATCCCTCCTGGATCCCCATTCCTGAACCCCCAAATTCCTCCTGCATCCCCATTCCTGGATCCCATTCCTGAACCCCCAGATCCCTCCTGGATCCCAAATCCCTCCTGGTGGATATTTGGGATGGATATTGGGGTTGGAAATTAGGGATGGATATTGGATTGGAATTGGGGTTGGAACTGGGGATGGATATTGGGGTTGGATATCAGGGCTGGATAATGGGATTGGAATTGGGGTTGGAATTGGGATTGATCTTGGGGTTGGATATTAGGGCTGGAATTGGGGTTGGATATTGGGGTTGGATATTCGGATTCAATATTAGAGTTGGATATTGGGGTTGGATATTAGGGCTGGAATTGGGGTTGGATATTGGGATTAAATATTAGGGATGGATATCAGGGATGGATATTGGGAATCAATATTAGGGTTGGATATTCGGGATGGATATTGGGGTGGGCTATTAGGGCTGGAATTGGGGTTGGATATTAGGGATGGATAATGGGATTGGAATTGGGGTTGGAGCTGGGGATGGATATTGGGCTTGGATATTAGGGCTGGATAATGGGATTGGAATTGGGGTTGGAATTGGGATTGGATCTTGGGGTTGGATATTAGGGCTGGAATTGGGGTTGGATATTGGGGTTGGATATTCGGATTCAATATTAGAGTTGGATATTGGGAATTAATAGCAGGCTGGATCTTGGGGTTGGATATTGGGATTAAATATTCGGGATGGATCTTGGGGTGGATATTAGGGCTGGAATTGGGGTTGGATATTGGGGTTGGATATTAGGGATGGATAATGGGATTGGAATTGGGTTGGAGCTGGGGATGGATATTGGGGTTGGATATTAGGGCTGGAATTGGGGTTGGATATTGGGGTTGGATATTAGGGATGGATAATGGGATTGGAATTGGGGTTGGAATTGGGATTGGATCTTGGGGTTGGATATTAGGGCTGGAATTGGGGTTGGATATTGGGGGTTGGATATTAGGGCTGGAATTGGGGTTGGATATTGGGATTAAATATTCGGGATGGATCTTGGGGTTGGATATTAGGGCTGGAATTGGGGTTGGATATTGGGGTTGGATATTAGGGCTGGAATTGGGGTTGGATATTGGGATTAAATATTCGGGATGGATCTTGGGGTTGGATATTAGGGCTGGAATTGGGGTTGGATATTGGGGTTGGATATTAGGGCTGGAATTGGGGTTGGATATTGGGGTTGGATATTAGGGCTGGAATTGGGGTTGGATATTGGGATTAAATATTCGGATGGATCTTGGGGTTGGATATTAGGGCTGGAATTGGGGTTGGATATTGGGATTCAATCTTAGGGTTCCATCTCAGGGATGGATCTTGGGCTCGGAATCGACCTTGCCCATCCAGCCCACACCTCCCAACCCCTCCCAAATCCCTTTTGGGGCCCTTCCCTGCCACGACAGCGCCGGGGCCGGGGCGGGGCCGTTTTTTGGGATCGCCCTGAGCCAATGGGAATTCTCTTGCTGCTCCCATAGGATTTCTCCACGGAAAAGCCGAGAGCCCAATTCCTTCTCCGCCGTCCTGATCCCGATCCCGAGCCCTTCCCTTCCGTACCCGTCCGACAAGTCTGAGTCGATTCCGAATCCCAGACGCGACAGATTCCGGCATTCCCGAAGGGAAAACCAACGAAAAACGAAAGGAAACCACGGGAAAACGAGAAAAAACCAACAAAAAACCAACAAAAAACCAACAAAAACCGACAAAAACCGACAAAAAAACCAACAAAAAAAAAGGAAAGAAAAAGGAAAAAAAAAGGAACTTTTTCGGTTTTTTGGTGTTGGGGAGGGATGAGGACTCTTCTTGGAACATATCACGGGATGTCCGACGCGGAATTCCGAGCCTGGCAATCTTTTCTTTCTCCACACTGTGGGACCGATGCATTTTTTGTGCCTAAAAAAACAAAATAAGAAAGAAACAGAAAAAAAAAAAATGAGCAAAAAAGAGAAAAAAAAGAGAAAAAAAAAGGAGAAAAAAAGGAGAAAAAAAGGGGGAAAAAAAGGGGGGAAAGAAGGGAAAAAAGGGGAGAAAAAAAGAAAAAAAAAGGAAAAATAAGGGGAAAAAGGGAAAAGAAGGGGGGGGAAAAAGGAAAAAGGGGGGAAAAGGAAAAAAAAGGGGGGAAAAAAGGGGAAAAAAGGGGGGAAAAAAAAGGGGGAAAAGGAAAAAAATGGGGGAAAAAGGAAAAAAAGGGGAAAAGGGGAAAAAAAAAGGGAGGGGAAGGGAAAAAAATGGGGGAAAAAAGGGGAAAGAAAATTTAAAAAAGGGAAAACAAAAGAAAAAGGGCGAGAAAATTTCCTTTTTTTTTTCTTCTTTTTTTTCTCTTCTTTTTGGAACAAGAAACAAAAAAGGAAAAAAAAAAAAAAACCACACAAACACCACAAAAAAAAAAAAAAAGGAAAAGCAACAAAAAACAAAAAAAACCCCGACGCCGCCGCCGCCCAAAAAATTCCCCGAATTTGTTAAAGCTGAGGAGAAAAAAGAACAAAACGATTTTCCGAGTTGCAAAACCACACAAAAAAAAAAAACCCACAAAAAAAAAAGGTAAACTTTGCAATAATGCTAAAAAGTGTACTTCTTGAAGGGGAGGGTGGAGGGGAGGGGGGAAAAAACCCCCAAAAGGGGGGAAAAGAGGGAAAACTGAGCGTTTTTTGTGCACTTTTCCCGGGAAAACGGAGTGCTTTGGGGGTGGGGGAGGGGGGACGTTCCCGCGAAACCAGCAGAGAATGGGAGGGGGGAGGGGAGGAGGAGGAAGAGAGGAGGAGGAAGGGGAGGAAGAGGAGGAGAAGGAGGAAGGGCAGGAGGAAGAGGAGGAAGGAGAGGAAGAGGAGGGGGAGGAAGGGAAGGGGAGAAGGAGGAAGAGGAAGGGGAGGAGGGGGGAGGAGGAAGAAGACGAGGAAGAGGAGGAGGAAGGAGAGGGGAGGAGGAGGAAGGGGAGGAGAAGGAAGAGGAGAGGGAGGAGGAGGAAGAGGAGGAGGAGGAGGAAGAGGAGGAGGAGGAGGAAGGGAGGAGGAGGAAGAGGAAGGGGAGGAGGAAGAAGGAGAGGAGGAGGAAGAGGAGGAGGAAGAGGAGGAAGAGGAAAGAGGAGGAGGAGGAAGGGGAGAGGGGAGGAGGAGGAAGGGAGGAGGAGGAGGAGGAAGGGGAGAGGGGAGGAGGAGGAAGAGAACGAGGAGGAGGAGGAGGAAGGAGAGGAAGGGGAGAGGAGGAGGAAGGGAGGAGGAGGAAGAGGAGGAGGAAGGGAGGAGGAGGAAGGGGAGAGGGGAGGAGGAGGAAGGGGAGGAGGAGGAGGAGGAAGGGGAGAGGGGAGGAGGAGGAAGAGAACGAGGAGGAGGAGGAGGAAGGAGAGGAAGGGGAGGAGGAGGAGGAAGGGAGGAGGAGGAAGAGGAGGAGGAGGAGGAAGAGGAGGAGGAGGAGGAAGGGAGGAGGAGGAAGAGGAAGGGGAGGAGGAAGAAGGGAGGAGGAGGAAGAGGAGGAGGAGGAAGAGGAAAGAGGAGGAGGAGGAAGGGGAGAGGGGAGGAGGAGGAAGGGGAGGAGGAAGAGAAAGAGGAGGAAGAGGAAGAGGAAGGGGGGGGAGGAAGCAGCGGGAGCTTCCCGAGGGAGGAGGGGGAGGAAGATGTTGTAAATAAACAGAGAAAAATCTATCGGAGAGATTTAGCCCAGGACTGGGGGGGGTGAGAGGTTTTGGGGCGGTTTTGGAATGTTTGGGGGTTTTTGGGGGGGTTTGGGGTTTTTGGGGATTTTTTGGGATTTTTTTTCAGATTTTTTTGGGGATTTTTTGGGGGATTTTTAGGGGTTTTTCTGGATTTTTTGGGGATTTTTGGGGATTTTTTGAGGGTTTTTTTGGGGTTTTTCTGGGATTTTTTTGGGGGATTTTCTGGGATTTTTGGGGGGATTTTTTGGGATTTTTTTTGGGATTTTTTGAGGGTTTTTTTGGGGTTTTTTTAGATTTTTTGGGGATTTTTGGGGGTTTTTTTTAGGGGTTTTTTTAGATTTTCGGGGAATTTTTTTGGAAATTTTGGAGGGTTGTTTTGGGGGGTTTTTTTGAGATTTTTTGGGATTTTTTTTATTTCTGGGGAATTTTTTTTTGAATTTTGGAGGGGTTTTAGTGGTTGTTTTGAGGTTTTTTTGAGGTTTT